>NC_056751.1:500194880-500234880 GCF_019279795.1 Protopterus annectens | reverse complement strand
CCTGCACCCATCAGGGCAATACATTACATTCATTTATTTAAGCTACAACTAAAAGAATGCATATCTGATTCCTAGCTTTACACTTGCTGCTCCCCTGTTTAAAGTTTTAGCTTCTTCTCCTTTAATATGTCTATAGATCCTATCTCTTCTTTTCCTTGGTTTAAGTTCTCTTGCTCGTAATTTTGCTTTTACTCATTTTTTCTCCTGCCTCCTATATCTGCCCCAGTTATAACTTCTAGCAAATACTTTTTCTCATTCGTTCCTCTCCTCCTCATCTTCCTCTTCTACTCCTTATCTACTGTTTGAATTTTTTCACTGTAACATTTGCTGTATAAGTAACTGCGGTTACAATTATAACATGTCAGCACATTTCAATGACACATGATATATCTTGTTTTAATTCTTGGTATATGTGTATCACTATACATGCTACATGTGCATTAATATTTATATTAATCTACGTATTTACAGTATATTGTAATATGAAACTGGAGACTGCCAAAGGTGCATCAGATATAATAAAGGGTAGACGTAGTTAAAACTCCCTGGCGAACCACCACAGCTAAAATACTTTATTAAAATAGAGTAAAAGATGAATATTAAAGAGACTATCAACACAAATGAGAGCTCCAGATGATTAACACTTTCAGTTATTTAGCCTTCTTCAGATCGTATCTTCCACAGCTCTCTAACCAGCATGAAACAAAACTCAACCAATCATCATAATGCTTAGTAGGTAGGGTTTACTTATTGACCAATCAGAGCCTCTTTGTCTAAGAACCATAGCAGCCAATCATGGCAATTAAGTACAATGAGCCTCCTTAACCTGTAGTTAGACATCTGTTCTGTAGTATTGGTTTAAGCAGAACCATTGTATTTAATCCAGGGGGACGATCAGCCCTTAGATTTACTTTCAAGCTTACTTTGCACAGTTCAGTGCGATTCTTCACATCTCCTCTGCTCGAATCTGTTGTAATACATTCTAAAGCTTTAAACATAAAGCTATGCTCTGGATAAGATGCAACATGACCTGCCAATACAGTTTTTAGATTGTTATGCTTAATGTCCCTCAAATGTCGCATAACTCTGTCCTTTAGACATTTGTCCATCTTTCCAATATAAAATGCTAAACATTTTCAGGTAGCTAGATAAACCAAACGTTGAGTGTTGCAAGTTGACACTAGCCTTAAGCAGATACTTAGATCCAGATGTAGGATGTACAAAAACATTACTACCATCTATATATGGACAGGCATTACACTTCCCACATTTAGCTGTTCCTTTCCTATGGAAATTATGTTTTCATTCAAAACTCTCTTTACCACAAAGTAATCTTTTGATGTTCTTCCTGTAAAAACAAATCTCGGTTGTTCACCTATGAAGTTTCTTACTTTCACATCCTTTGTCAGCACCGGCCAAACCTTTTGATCACTTCACATATTTTACTACTATCGGTACTGTATGTGAGAATACAGTTCAAACTTTGATTCAGTGGTTCCACATTGGAGGCAGTAACCACTGCTCTAGGAGCTGTCTTTCTATGGAAATAAGGACAACCTTTAGTATATCTTAAGTCTTGAGGTGTGCTTCTCATAGTAAGGTCTCTATCATGGTAACCTCTGTTCTTCAAATGTTTATAAAGATTAATCCGTTCTCTTTCACAGTCAACATCTTCAGTACAAAGCCTGGATATACGTTGTGTTTGATTTTCCATAACATTTTTGAAGATGTGACCTGGGTGCATACTATTCCTATGCAAATAGTGGTTCTTCCATTTAGCTTTTCTATGCATACTAGTATGTATACCTAAACCTAGATGGAGTGTTACTTTGACATCCAAAAAATCTATTTCTTCCTTTGAATAACTTATTTTAAATTCAAGGAAATCTGTGGTGGTCTTTAAATAGTCTGTGAACATATTTAGCTCTCTTTCCCTTCCTTTCCAAAGGGCAAAAATATCATCCACAAAACGGTCATAGTACACCAGATGTTGAAGTCAAGGGTTGATGTCATTCAGAATTAGATTTTTCTCCCATTGTGCTAAAACTAGATTTGAATAACTATTAGCACAAGTGGTGCCCATGGCTACACACCACACTTGCTAGAAATAGTTACTACCATATACAAAAACATTATTTTCTAGGATTAATTCCAATAAAGAGCAGATTAGGTCCAATTGGAATCCTGCCTGCCCAAGACATTCTCTTATAGCTTCTACTCCATAAGTATTAGTTATGACAGTAACAGACTGTTAACACCCATAGTCATGAGGATCAGGTCTGAAAAACTATCCAGGTATTTCCATTTTTTTGGATAGATTTTCCAGGAAACTCCCTGTGTCTTTTATGACACTTTTTGCTCATGGCAAAACCTTCTTAAGCTCATTTTCATCATAAATGGACAGTGGTTCTGCAATCAAGCCTCTTCCTGCCACACTCAGTCTCAATGGGGTGTCTTCATAAGTCTTGTGTATTTTCGGAAAGCCACTGATACTAGGAATAGTGGAATGCTTAACCTCAAAGAAATCATATAATTCCTTAGACAAACATCTCTCCATTAGCAAATCCATTAAAATGTTTTGAAATGCAGTAACCATCTTATCCATATCTTGCTTTTGAATATTATTTTCAATATTTCCTGCATTTTATTCCTGTACCAGGTAGTGTCCAATACTACGATCGTCCCTCTCTTATCGGCTAGTTTAATAACAACGGTTTTGTTGTTATAATGCTTCTTTTTCATTATAGGTCATATTATAAAAATGTCCACTACTCTTCACTTCTCCTCTAATTTTCCTTGCTTCATTTTCACACAAACGTAAAAAGAGGTCCACTGTAGGGTAGTTAACAGGCACAAATGTACTTGGTTTCTTTTAGAGATTCTGTCTATTATAACCATTATTTCCAAAGATAGTTCTGAGTGTAATATTTCTCCCAAAAAGTTTCAGATTTGTAACAAATTCATTAAGATCTGAGCATAACGATGGAATGAAGGAAAGGCCTTTGTTCAAAACCTGTATTTGCTCTGAGCTTAGCAAAGTCTTGGATAAGTTACCTACTAAGTTGAACTCATTAACATTTAAAAGGTCAGTTTCTTTCTTTTCCTTTCTTGACTTGATGCTCTTTGATTCCAGTGAGTCTGTTATTTCAAAAAAATGGTAGTTGATGCATAAGGGGATCATGTATTGCTCCTTCTTTAGGTTTAGTACCAATAGAAAGATTCATAATCATTTCTTGGCCTTTCGAGTTAAAACTAGAATTCCCAGATGGAAAACTACTATACGAAGTAGATGGAACTGCCACCACTTGTACATTCTGACTTAGTTTGTGCTTATCGGTAGATTTCTTGTGTGCCTTCTGCATACTTTCCTCTCTAGTCCATTCAGAAATATGGTCTTTTTTAAAATCTTGGTGGTCTCTAACTAGTTTTTTCTTTTTTTGTTCCTTCAATTTAGTATCATACAGATTAAAATAAAACTCTAGTGTTTCTATTCTCTGCAAACAGGCCTCAGACAACTTCATTTGTTCCAAGGCTGCTTATTTACTTTCAATTAATTCAGCCAGCTTTCTTTCTTTAGGTTTAAAGAATTCAATAAGCAAGCGCATATATCTAAAACTAGTTTCCAGATTTATGGCTTCCCATTGCTCCAATAATTCTGGATGATGATTACCATAACTAGGTAGACATTTAACGTGCATTCCACTGGGTATGATGTGATAATGCATGTTGGCTTCCATGTGGAAATGCTGCCACTGGAGTCTCTTAAGACAATAGGCTGCATCTTCCACTTCTCCCAGCACTCAATTAAAACTTTCATCATTCATAGTTAAATCTATTGCTTCCATATTCTCTACTTCCAGATTTAAACCCAACAGGGGATTCATTTGCTCACTTAGAAGCTCATTTGTCAGTTTATTCCACATGGGCTCTCTAGCGTTCCCACATGTTATTGCAGCAGTGGAGTTGCTTTCAGCCATGGGCAGCTCAAGAATAAAACACAAAATGTAACAAAAAAAAAAAACTGGAGACTGCCAAAGGTGCACCAAATAGAACAGTGGGTGACTTAAGATATACTAAAGGTTGTCCTTATTTCCATAGAAAGACAGCTCCTAGAGCAGCGGTTATTGCCTCCAATGTGGAACCATTGAATCAAAGTTTGAACTGTATTCTCACATACAGTACTAATAGTAGTAAAATCTGTGAAGTGAACAAAAGGTTTTGGTCGGTGCTGACAGAGGATGTGAAAGTAAGAAACATCATAGGTGAACAACCGAGATTTGAGATTTGTTTTTAAGAACATCAAAAGATTACTTTGTGGTAAAGATGGCTTCGAACGAAAACACAATTTCCATAGGAAAGGAACAGCTAAATGTGGGAAGTGGATGGACCAATGTCTAAAGGACAGAGTTATGCAACATTTGAGGGACATTAAGCATAAAGATCTAAAACATGTATTGACAGGTCATGTTGTGTCTTATCCAGAGCATAGCTTTATGTTTAAAGCTTTAGAATGTATTAGAACAGATATGAGGGGAGGAGATGTGAAAATCGCACTGAACTGTGGAAGATACGATCTAAAGAAGGCTGAATAGCTGAAAGGGGTATTCGTCTGGAGCTCTCATTTGTGTTGATAGTCTCTTTAATATTCGTCTTTTATTCTATTTTAATAAAGAATTTTAACTGTGGTAGTTCGCCAGGGAGTTTTAACTACGTCTGTATTGTAATATGATGTCAATTTTCACACACGCACACACTAATATATATATATATATATATATATATATATATATATATATATATATATATATATATATATATAATGTATGTATTTTCTGTTATTTTATTTGTGGAGCTTTTCTCCATGGGCCTTGGCTGAAAACTGATAAAATTGTGGAGGCTTTGTCTCCTGTACCACCTTAGTAATGGGTGCTAACTCTAACTCTGCCTCTTCCTCCAACCCTAACCCTACACCCTAACATCATTAAAACCTTCCTGTACCACTGCCACTGCAGCAGACAGACTCTGACACAAACACACAAACAAAACTACATCTGTCCACTGTCCTTACCCTAAAATGCACAAACTTGCACACAAACACAACACCCATCCTTCACTCATCCGTGACCCTAACACACACACACACACACACACACACACACACACACACACACACACACACACACACACACATGCATGCGCTATCACCCTCTACCTCACTTACCTGTATTTACATTTCATACCATTGACATATCAAATTGTTCAACCATCTGTACTGTTGACATTAAGTCACACCACTACATTTGTATAGCAAGTGTACATTTGATCAAATGCAGAGGAACCATATATATATATATATATATATATATATATGCACAAACACATATACAGACATACACATACACACACACAAAATTTAAGATAAATGAAGTTACTAATATCTCTTCACAACCAAAGATATCTTTCTTTTGTGAAATAAACACAATAAGTAATAATGAGGGATTTTCAATATCCAAGATATACAAAATACTAACATTGGAGTTACAAATTCCAGAACACTCTTTATGGGATTATATAGAAAAAACAAGTCTGCTTTTTCTGAAAATGATAGAACTTTAATGCTCAAATCAGTTAATAACACATCACCATCTCCTACGTGGAAGATTTTCACTTGGAAATGTATACATAGGAGTTATTTTACCCACACAAAATAGCATTAAATATCAAGAAATAGTAGTCATAAATGTTGGAGGTGTAATGAAACATTATGTGCAGACTGGGCACATATGTTCCCTGAGTGTAAAACTGTCATTCCCTTTGAGCAGGAGTTTAAGAATTTTACAAAGGCATTGTGGTCAGACAAATGTGAAATCTCAGACTCGTTGTTACTATTTAACGCACCAATACCAGTTCATATCCCAAAGACACAAGTGGATCATCTCTGGTCACTGCTTGCAGTTGCAAGAAAAATCATTACATCAATTTGGAAGAATAAAAACATCCTCGCTTTTTCTGAATTTATTTTAGTGGCCAAAACTGTATGCAGTAGAGAACTATTAACTTTAGCTTCAAGAATGACTAAAGTAACACACAAACAATTATCTTGGATGAAACTTAAAAAATTATTAGACAAATTGTAATTAAACTAATGAAAGTACGCACATGTTATGGACATTCTATATAGTTGTTTTATGATGAATTGTTCAAATGATGTAGAAATCTTTTGCATTTTGTGAAAATTAATAAAAAAAAAAAAAAAAGATCTGGATAAAGGCCCAGGAAAAATAGATACAAATCTGTACGCTGCTTAAAATAATAATTGCTTACATAATTATGTGACCCCACCGACTCCAGTGGAATTTTGGGATAACAACTTTCAAATGCAAACAGAAGAACAGACATATGGCCCCAGCCCCTATAGTAAATGGTAACCATTTTTTGTTGTGTAGCAAGGATGTTCACTGGGAAAGGAGAAGATGACGAACCTTAGGATTTTGTTGCGTTGCAGTATATGGGTTTTGTGGTAAAAGTAGAGCATTTAATGGTAGGCAATATTCTAATCTTAAAAAGGAATATTATAGTTTGCTAGAACCACCAAAAGTCATGTTCCATGGCCTACCAATCAGTGGTGTAGCTAGAGTTTGTGCCACCCAGGGCTGTCTTTTAGTTTGCCGCTGTCACCCCTACAAAATCATGGTTGAATGGGGCCCCCATACACAGCCCTCCCCCGTGCAGCCATTCCAATGTCCCATTACTTGGCTATTTCACCCCATTTACCATAAGCACTGTGATGTGCATACTGCTTTACTTCTGCAATGATTATTTGGATTTCATTTAAAACTTTTGTTTTACATTTTAAAGCACAAACACTAATAGACATCTGCTACACAAAGCAATACAGTCACGCAATGAAAAATGACTTAGCATTTAAACTTCTCCACCATTGAAACAGCTTTGAAACCCACATTCAAAGAAAATGCAAAAATCATTAAATAATTTCACATTAAAGAGATCTGTAATTAATGAGAAGTTGCTGCTAGCAAACAACTTTATATTTAATTGTTTCATCTACAAATAAAGTGCTTGTTACCCTTGAAGAATAAATTGCCTATGTTACATAAAAAATGAAAAACTAGTAATATTGCAATAGGGAATGGGTGGCAGACAGATAACAGGTTCATAGTTACTAGGTATCTCTGCCAAAGAGGACATTCTCAGTACTGCAGCATCCACCACCTTTAAAAGTATAACACAGTACAATATCAGCTATCCATCTACATACTGTTGGAATAGAACCCACAGCCATCTGCATCAAAAGCAAGTATATTACCTGTTGTGCTACTAACACAAACAGACTTGGCATAAGGAGCACTAAACTTTTCTCCCACTAAAAAACTATGCAGCCCAAGAAATCTGGAAAAAAACAACATTTATTGGGGGGATCAAAGGCCCAAAACCAGGGACACATTTTAAACATTGCTTGTATAATCTTAGAAAGTTGCTAGAATACAATGTTTTGTGTTACTATGAGTTTCCTGAAAAATAAGAAGACTGAAACTTAAATGGTTATCAATACTTAGTGAATTCAGTTCTCATTGATTTGCCAGAAAACCAAAAATTTTAAGAGGAACAGACCAAACTATGAGCCAAACATTTTCTGAAATTTTAGACAGTTGAGAAACTCCTTCAGTCATGAGTGGTGGCATGGGTAGAGAATGTAGGCGCTTGCTCTTTGTACCTAAGGTAAAGGGTTTGAGTCTGAGTAACCTTAACTACCAGGTATACCTAATAGGGGGATTTCTCTCTCACTCACCCACTCACACACACACATACACACCCTTAATAACATTGTCTAAACACCCATACCCCCTCTCCCGTAATAACATTCTCTAAGCATGCACCCCCCACACACACACACACTTTCCCCTAACATTGTCTAAACACCCACTCCCCTCTGCCTGATTAACATTGTCTAAACACCCACACACCCCTCTCCCTTAATAACATTTTCTAAACTCGCACACACCCTCCCCCTTAATAACACTGTCTAAACACACACACACACACCTTTAATAACATTGTCTAAACATTCAAATTCATACTGCAAAGAAGTGAGAAATGCAATAGCAAAATTCAAATTAAACCCAAACTGCAAAGGAGCTAGCACTCCAGCATTAAACATTCAAACTGAAAAGGAGCTAGCACTCCAGCATTAAACATTCAAACTGCAAAGGAACTAGCACTCGAGTCTCGAACCCTTAAGCAAGAAATGCAATAGGAACACACAAAGTAAGCAGTACAGAGCTCGTCTTGTACTATCATTCAAATTAAGCAAATGCAATAGCAGTAGTTTCTTGTATACATAAGCAAATCAAAGCAGTGTTTAGACATTGTCTATACATTCAAAATTCTAGCACTTGAGCCCAGCTGGAAGAATTAAATAACAGTCTTTTTTTTTTTTGCCTTACCTGGAGGCAGGGGTAGAAAGAAACTGCCATCCTGAATAAAACCTGTGGACGAGTAATATTTAATTTAATTAATTAAGTAGTAGTAGCTCAGCTGCTGAATTGTTCATGATAATCCAACACCTTTTTCAGAAAACATTATGGATTGTGTTATATCAGAGAAAAAGTATGAGCCAAAATTGGGGACACTTGTGGGGTACGCTGATGTCCCTAATTTTGGCAAACACTTTTTCTCTGATATAATATAATCCATAATGCTTTTTGATAAAGGTGTTGGATTCTCATGAACAAATAATGACATTCATTGCAATTAAAGACTTTTTTCTTTAGAAAATGAATGCTAAGTCATGTAGTCTTATTTTCTGATCTTACTAAATCAGCAGTACTGCTATTTTCAAACGTATCTGATTTTGAAGATTTCTCCATGAGTATCTTGCTAAGAGGATGAGAGATGTAGGTTCATAGGTGTTTACTAAGCAAACAGCCACAATTTTAAGCCAAGCCATGCATACCAAATCTCTGACAAGTTCTGATACCCTTGATAAGTGTAAGCAGGAGCTTGGGAGGTGAAACATTTACAAGTAGTGGTTTGGGGGATGAACCATTTACAGGCTGCCTGTGTCGATTAGAGACATAGGTGCAAAACCAGGGATGAATTTCCTGTTCCCCATCCAGGCTTCAAGTTTACAACTATGACAAACTACATAAAACAATAGTAACAGAAAGTATTTGGGTTTTGAGATCATTGTAAAAAAGAGACTGAGAACTGTTTCATTATTATGCAAAGCTTGGCTTTAAATACCATAGTTCAGGTTATGCTGTAACAGAATGACTATGCAAAGATATCTACGTGAGCAGTCAAAATGCAATTCAAATTGAATATTTTGCAGTGCACATTCTAAAAATGGATAGCTTGGCCTAAACTCTAGATTGATGTGTGTGCTTTTTATTTTTAGAAATAATTCCTGAGAAATGCTGTTCAGAAGTGAAGGGACATACAAGGCAACAGTTTTAGTGGCATACCAGGCTATGATGTTTTTGATGTTTATTGTCATGCAAAGTTGACTAATTAGTTGAACCTAGCCAAGCTGGAAATGTGAGACTCTAGCTCAGTGAAGAAGGGGAGATGGGAGGAGCTTCTTTCAGAGAATGTGTAGTACATCAGTAGGAACAACATTTATAAAACTCAGTGCAGACAAGTCAATACTCCATGATCTGCAGACTCTCAAAACTTGGCAGTTTTTTTTTTTTTGGTGCTCCATTCTAAGTGAATGGAAGTGTAGTCTGGCAGCAAATGGTGGGGCTACTTATTCTGATGATCTGTGCTCTCATAGTGCATTATGGGACATATTTAGCTATCCAAATGAATCAGGATATCTGCCCCCATGATGGCAGACAAGAATAATAAAAATAAGATATTGAAAACTAGGAATGAGTCCTTATTTTGATGCAGGTAGCTTTGTGGGTGCAGAAATTTATGGCAAGATAAAAAAAAAAAAAATACATGTTTTGTTATCATTTGCCCATAGTGGTCCTTTAACTGATTTGGAGAAGAGCAGTTGGATAGATGTGTCCATTATATAAGTATCTAAGAAAACGAATAGAATAAGAAAACTCACTTTATTAAAACAAAGCTTTCGGGAATGTCCCTTCCTCAGTGTTAATTTAATACATTTAAATTTAAACACACACACACACACACACACACACACATATATATATATATATATATATATATATATATATATATATATATATAAATATGTGGAAAGGCTTTTAAATAAAGGCCTACAATTCATCATGATCAGTAATGACACTATTGTTGAGGCTTTAACTGACTTAAAAATGTTTATTAGAAATGTCAGTTTAAAAATGATTTATGGGGGCATACAGAGTGTAGTCCCTGACAAGTTAAAGAAAAAAAGTGTGTTTATTCCTAATAATGTTCCAATATTAAATGCATTTAATTCTGTATGTGAAGATGAATTAAGACAGTTGAACGATGATGTAATTAAGCGAAAAACGAGATTTAGATTGTTTAATATTACTTACGAAGAGCATGAAGCTTATAGATCACTGATTAATAATAAGAACATTATAATCAAACAGGCTGACAAGGGGGGGAGCAATAATGATCTTTGATAAGAATAAGTATGTTGAATTAATGCATGATTTTTTGGATGATAGGAAAATATTTAAAGAGGTTACACCTGTTGAAGTCGAAAAATTGTTAGTGATGTGAATATGTTCATCTATGATTTGCAGGCGCAAGGTGATATTACCTTGGAGCTCTTTAATTATTTAATGGTTCCAACTCTTGTAATTCCAATAATATACGGAATACCCAATCTACATAAGTCCCTGACATCACCACCAATGAGACCCATAGTGTCTGGGAGGGGTTGGTCAACAGAACCCCTATCTGTTTTTGTCCAGGAGAGGTTGAGTAAATATTTAACTCTATGTCTAGTTACATAAAAGACACAGGAGACTTTTTGAAGAAATTATATCAGAGGTATGATAATAATAGGATTCGTGAATATATTATGGTAACTATGGACATAGCTTCATTATTTACCGTTATACCAAATGATTATGGGATCAATGCTATTCGTGATTTTCTATGTGAAGTTTCAAAAATGAAAGGGAGAGACATTGAGGTCCTATGTAGTGCAATAGAAATTATCTTAGAGAAAAATGTTTTTTTTTATTTAACAAACAGTCTTATCTACAAATATCAGGCATAGCCATGGAGACTCCCATGGCGAATACATACGTCAATATTGTTCTAAGTCAATGGGAAAAACAATACATTTTTAATTAAATTAATTTGTATAAGAATAAAATATTATTTTATCAGCATTTTGTAGATGACTGTTTTCTTTTATGGGAAGGCAATGAACAACAGTTGAATAATTTTGTGCTTTATCTAAACAACACTACTGATTTTTTAAAATTCACAATGAATTCATCTAGTACTAAAATGTCTTTCCTGGATATTGAGTTATATAAGAGCTGTAATAATTAGTTGGGAACTTGTGTATTTAAGAAAAACATACAGGTCAATAGATACACACATGCAAAAAGCATGCATGCATGTCATGTATTTAATGGAAATATTAGGAGTCGGTTATTAAGAATCAGTAGACTCAACACTGATCCATATAGGTGCGAGCAACAGATGAATGTACTATGCAATGAATTCCAGAATAGAGGGTACAATATGGGATATGTAAAGGAAATAAGAGATAATATTTTGAAAAATAGAAGTACTTATGCACACCCTTTTTTTAGTGACTCTGGAAAGAGTGATCCACAAGTTACATTGAGGTATGTTACTACATATAATAATAATATGACCAAGTATGTTGAACTAATAATTAGAAGGAATTGGCGCATTTTGATGGCCCAACTTGAGTTAAGTAAATTATTAGGACATACGCCAAGGTTTGCATACAGGAATATGTCTAACTTAAAGAAAAGGTTGTGTTATAAGGATTTTGAAATGAATTTATTGCAAGTAGTAACATATAATGTAGGTACATTACCTTGTTACACTTGTAGTTGTTGCACTGATATTTGTGTAAAAAAATTCTTTGAATAACCCATAAATAATATCAGGTATGAAATAAAATGTCAAGCAACCTGTAGAACTCCAATGGTTGTCTATTTGGCTACCTTCATACAATGCTCAGGTTTCTATGTAGGCAAATGTTCAAGAACACTAAAAGAATGAATTATTGAACATAAATCAGAGATGAGAAGAAATATTCCTTCTAATGCTTTAACACAGCATAGGATGGATAAAGGACATAATTTTAAATTTAAGGTTTTAGAAGTAATAAATAGAAGCCTAAGGTTAGGTGATATAAATAATAAACTAGACATCTCTGAATATAAATGGATTATAAGGTTGCAAGCGGATAAAAAAACGGGCTTAAACAATATGATTACTGTTAAACCAATGTTAGAGTTTAAACAGAAACAATACCATTAATTGTTTAAATATATATTCAGATGTACATAATGTCTTATAATACAAGTTTTGTATATTTATATAATATGCACTTGCTCTTAGGCATATATATTTTATTTGGATTTTTTAATGGAAGTATATAATTTTAAATGTTAATTAACCTGTTTTCAAATTATGTTTTTATAGGATGGCTGTGTCAGGTGGTTTTGATATATTGAGTATATATATGTGTTTAAATTTAAAAGTATTAAATTAACACTGAGGAAGGGACATTCCCGAAAGCTTTGTTTTAATAAAGTGAGTTTTCTTATTCTATTCATTTTCTTGGATACTTTTGCATTCAGAATAGAGAAGATTTAGAACTGTGGTTGGAGATTGTTTCATTATATCCATTATATAAGTGCCAGAAGGATTGGGGGTAGGAAGCTACAATTAGCATTTGTGAGTACAGAATAGAATTTTCTGGCTACATTCCTGCAAGGGTTGATATTGTTTTACTTTTTTTGACTCTTAGGGTTACCATACATCTGGGTTTCCCTGGACACGTCCTCTTTTTGGGCTCCTGTCCAGCCGGTTTTTGAAAATTCTGCGATTTGTAAATCACAGAATTGTCTAAAACCAGATGTCCCTATTTCTTCTTTCCTTTGCTTTGTTTTTGCTTTTTTTTTTTTGATTGGCTCGTATACCGGTATACGAGCCAGTCAAAAAAATCGAAAAATGGAGCTCTGTTCAATGCGGAACTGCTTGATGTTGCACACTGAACAGAAGAGGGTAGGTCCGCTGTGCGCGTTTTTGATTGGCTCGTATACCAGTATATGAGCCATTCAAAAAAATCGAAAAATGAAGCTCTGTTCAATGTGGAACTGCTTGATGTTCCACAGTGAACAGAATAGGGTCCACTGTGCGAGTTTTTGATTGGCTCATATATTGGCATACGGGCCAATCACAAATCACCAAACACAGAGCTACTTGCGATGTTCCACATTAAAGACTAAAGACCTTTTACCTAGTGTAAAAGACCTTTTGTCCCAACCTGGCCATTCAAGAATCTGGCAACCCTAAGAGGATGAAAATATATGTGCTGGTATAATACCAGCACATATTTTTTCGTCCTCTTTTTCATATAAGAAAATATGGTAACCCTACTCTTAGTCCCAACATGTTTGTGACTTATTTTCAGGAGAGACAAGCTGTAGTAATTAAAGTATGTATTTTACAAACCAGTGGAACATGACAGAAACAGTAACAACTGCATGAAAAACAATGACGGTGTATATGACTTAGTTCCTTATAGATGAATCCTGGAGCTGCTGCGCTTAAAATTTTGTAAAAGTAAATGCTTGGAAAAGTATAGCTGATTTTAAACAGCTGACTGAAAATGTACACTGAAAATTAACACATCAGAGTGCAAGAAAACAGTAAACTAAAGAAACTGTAAACAAAGTGACAAATAAGTATTGGTCTGTTCACCCATTCATTTCCCTTCTGTTAACACTAATACAGCTAGAGGACTCAAAAATGAATTACTCACCTTTACACCCTTTCCTTAAGAGAGAGTGTGTGTGTGTGTGTGTGTGTGTGTGTGTGTGTGTGTGTGTGTGTGTGTGTGTGTGTGTATTGAAATATTGCAATAAGGCTAACAATCATTCTAATTATGTTGCCTACTGAGTGTATGCCTCTAGTCAATGGCCTGTATGCTTTCTCCAGATAACAGTGACTGCATGATGTGCAGGGAGGCAAAAACTTCCACAAGCTTCTAACAGGCAAAGTCAGGGTGAATAGCACAGCATGGACCTTATTTGTGAGATGATATCTCAAGAGGTATGTGGTCATGTTTCTCTTACTGTCACTCTAATAAAGTGTTCATTGTTTTTAGGTTCTGCTTTAGTGATTGTCACATTTTAACTAACTGAGACCTCTGAGCCATGGAATGTCGCACTTTTAGCAGTCGGTCTAGCAGTGTAAACACATTATTACATTGGACATAATCTTCTGAAGAGTCAAAAAATAAAAAGCATTAGCCAAACAGATGTATCTTCTGAACAACAAATGTTAAAAAAGGTACAAATGGCAGTGCTATCATTGAAAACATCTTTCCTGCAGTGAGACTAGTCAGTGCATTTGCATACTCTTTACATCAATACTTTAAGACCTAGAATTTTATTTTCTGTAAAGTTTCAGAAATAGCCTTTCATATCATAGAAACTATGTAACTTAGACATATGGTGGGGGATCACATTTGTTCAGACACAGTAGTCCTTTTTATACAACAAGGAATTCCATTCCGAAATTCCATTGCTAGAGTTGTTGCCTATGCCTTAGGCTTTTACTCCCACTTAATTTTTTGTATTGATAAGACAGTCCCTATCAGCAACAAATATAATGAGAAATGTAATAATAAACCCTTACAGTGGAATACTATATAAGTAAATTGTATAACTAGAGAAATAAAATTGCTTATTGTTTATAACTGGTCTCATTCTATCTTAGGATCACACCTTAGTAAATTATTAAAGAGCTTAATGGAACCATTAGGAAGTATAACACCTGATATGAACTTAAAATAACCACTAAAACCAAAAATATCCACAAATATGTTTTAACTTAATCAGGAATGTAAAAACTAATGTAACACCCAGCAGTGTTTGCAGTTAGTCCATAATAATACTGCACAGTCTGACCAAAAGGAAATAGTTAATATCCTGCCTGACAAATGACAGTGTAAATGTTGCTCTACTCCAAAAGCTCAGCTTCACCCTTTAATTACTGTAGTAAAGTTCTCTCAGCCATCTCAGAAGCTAAAAACACCTCATTTTTGGACCATGATATTACAACAGGTTGGTTGATTATCAGTGGCAAAAATGGCAGAATGGACCCCCACTTAGCCTGTTTAATCTGTGAGCTTCTCCACTGGTTACATTCCTAAAGCCTAGAAAGCAGCTGCCTTAATGCCCCTACGGTGGACCAACTTAACACCCTGGAAACAATGGAGCCTGCAATACCAGGCTGCAACTCTTACCACACTTTTCGGCCACCAAACCAGGACCGAAACACTAAAAGTGGAAGAGTGTCAATATTCACCAAGGATATTCACACCAGCAGGCTATTTGCCCAACACAATGCGTCTGAAATTCTCCAGGTGCAACTAACACTAGGTAAGACTGCAATCCAAATTGTAGCTTGCTACAGATCCCCCACCATACCCCAAGATTCTCACTACACCTTACTAAACATACTGGAAATATTAAGATAGAATGAAACACCCTAATACTGGGTGAGTTTAACTACCCTGCCATTAACTGGGAGAACTACTCATGTACCAACACCTTTGCCCAACGGTTCTTGGAATTCATAAATTCCAATGCCCTGGATCAACTAATCCATAGTCCCACCAGGAGCTCCAATATCCTAGACCTAGTCATTACCAACATGGGCAATCGATGCTCCACACCTATGGTCACCCCCTCGTTAGTCAGGTCTGACCATAAGCTAATCACCCTTAACATCCACATCCCACCCCCACCCCCAGTAAGGAAACCTCCATAAAAAACTTCTCCAAAGCCAACTTCATGCTACTCAGGTCAGAAGTGACAAACTTCCTGACACCCATGCAGACGGGAACTGAAAGTTCAACTGCTGAATCTTACACTAAGGCACTGTACGAGCACATCCACTCATGCATGAATCATGCCATCCCAAATAGAACCAAGATGCTCTCATCCAAAAAAAGGAAGCCAATCTGGTGATCCCCTGCCATAAACAAACCTTACAACAAACGGAAGAAACTGTTGCAGAAAAGAGGAAAATCCCAGGATACAAAAAAACTCCCTTACCAGCCTTAGTAAGAAACTGAGATCCCTCATAAAATCCTCCAAAGCTAGTTACGAAAATAAAATTGCCAAAGATTCCAAAGACAGCCACAAGGCATTCTATAACTATGTCAAGAATCTAAATGGCAATGCTCAGATCTGCTCTGAGCTACAACAGAATGGCATTAAATATACTGATCCCAAGAGTATTGCCAATATCCTGGCAGATCGATTCAGTGCCAGCTTCACCCCCCTCTCACCCCCTAAATGGCCCATCTCAATACCAGAAGATTGCCAAATTCCGGTAATAACGTCCACACAGGTAAAAACGCACTCTCCAAAGCTAGGAATACAGCATCCATGGGACCAGATGACATCCCGGGCTGTGTACTACATGAACTACAGTATTAACTGGCATGTCACCTAAGTGTCATGTTTAATCATAGCTTCACCTCAGACTTCATACCCAATGAGTGGTACAGAGCTGCAGTTATCCCACTCCATAAGGGGGGATCCACCTTGGATCCCAGAAACTACCATCCCATCAGTCTGACGAGCCTTATCTGCAAGGCCATGGAGCGTATTATCATGGAACTTATAAACAAAGACATTGGCAACCTTCAAACATGGGACCCCACCCAGTTTGGGTTTGTGAAGGGCCAATCTTGTCTCCTGAACCTGAATGACTTCTTTGAATCAGTCTCCAGAGCCATGGACAAGGGTAAGGTGGTCCACACAGCCTATTTAGACCTTGCCAAGGCCTTTGACACCATCCCCCACTCTGGAATCATAGATAAACTTACTAAGCTGGGCATTAATCCCTACGTCACCCAATGGGTTGCTAACTGGCTTACTGATAGAACCCACACTGTAAAAGTGGCCGACTCCAAATCCGGCTCCAGAAAAGTGACAAGTGGTGTACCTCCAGGTTCAGTCCTGAGACCTCTCTTGTTTGGCATCTACTTCTCTGAAGTACAGGCCAACACTAAGGGACTCTGGCTAACAAAGTTCACAGATGACTGCAAACTGGGAGCCATTATTGAATCCCCAAATTATGTGGATACTCTACAAAAGGGCCTTACAGACACAGATGCTTGATGCCACAGCCATGGGCTCAAGCTCAATGCCAAGAAATATATAGTTATCCCCTTTGGAAAAAAAAACATGTACCCATGAATTACCATATAGGTGGCAGTACACTAAACACCGAAAGTGTGATAAAAGACATAGGGACACAGGTGGACAGTGGTCTCACCTTCGATAGCCACATCACCACAACAGTCAGGAAATCCTTCTGTGTGGCACACCTCATCACTAAGGACTTTTCATCCAGAAAAAAAGAGGTCATTGTCCCACTGTACTCATCCCTCATTAGACCCATTATAGAATACAACGCCCCGTTTGATATGTACCTCTCAAGATATCTGCAACAACTGGAAAGGCCGCAGAAATACCTCACTAAAAGAATCACAGGCCTAAAGCAGATGCCCTATGCTGACTTCCTTAAAATTTCCAGCTATACTCTGTCGCATATCGTCTACTCAGAGATGATCTCTGCTTAACATACAAGGCCATGTAAAATCCAGAGCTGTTGGACATGCTACACTTAAAGAAATCCCAATCCCTCACAGCCACACACTCAAGGGATCTAAACCTTGTCATCACAATAAACAAAACATGCTGAAGAGATAGGTTCCTGACCCAGAGACTACCCAGACTCTGGAATAGATTGCCCATACATGTCAAGCAAAGTGCCTCTTTGGACTTCTTCAAAAGGAACCTTGATGATTGGATGGGAGAAAGGAAATTCACCCCGGGGATCACGTCAGTCGCCCTGCTAGACAGGGGTCCAGGGAAGTAAATAGTGTGGGAAGAAATAGACAGGGAATTGTTATGGCTAGGCTTGTATAGGCCCAAGTGCTGATATCCTAGTACCAACCTATGAACCTAAATGAGGTGATTTTGTGATCCACCAAGCTGCCAGGTCTCCATGCTAGAACAGTGTCGATGCAAAAATGTATTCAGAAAATAACTGAGTACATTTCTGCAACTGACATGACAGCTCATGGAAAAGCATGTATTATGTACATTAGACATGCCAATGGCCAAATATAAAAACATTGGCATTGAAAATTGATTAATTATTATGAAAATTAAACTTTTTTTTTTTTGGCCGATCTCGGACGTTTAAGGATAGTTCAGCAGTGCACAAACGGGATCATGCTGAAAATAAAAAAAAAATGAGAAAAGTAAATTTTAAGTTAATTTTGAATTTTGCCATTATAGTCAATACCAGGGAGCACTTCTTGTCAATGGGAAAGGGTCTGTGCTAGTGCAGTAACTAACGATTTACACATTGGAGTATGCAAATGAGGGGAGTTATACTGAATCACAGATTTTTTGAAAGTGTCAGCTTGTACCTAACCATGTAGGTGCAGCAATACAATAGTGCAAGTCTAAGAGCTGAATGACTTCATAAGGGGATGTGTCATGCTTGCTGTAAGCTCATTGGAGCTCTGTGGCCCATGTTTGCCCTTAGCTAAGCATAGCTAAGGAAAGAGGTGTGTCAGGTGTGCCTGAGCAGTATGTGCATAGCCTAAATGGGTGTGAGCAGAGCACACAGCGATTTAAACAAAATAAAAAAAAAGAAAAAAAAAAAAGAGGAAATGGCAGCACTGTTTACATTTCAGCACTGGGTATGCGCGGGCAACTCAGGGCTTAAATAGGAAGGAACTGGAAAGGGGAAACAGCAATTAGGAAGGTAATCAAGGAGAACTAGCATAACTGGCAAGTGGAATTTATCAGAATCAGCCAAATACACATGCAGCAGCCCAGCATACATAAACAATGCAAACACCTTTCAGATTGTTTTTTGGGGAAACAGCAGTAGGAAGGCATTCAAGGAGAACTAGCATAGCTGGCAGTTGGAATGTATCAGAATCCGCCAATTACACATGCAGCAGCCCAGCACACTACTATAAGCTATGCAAGCACCCTACAGACTGTTTTTTTCCAACAAACTCTACAACACCGGTGTACACAGATGGGATTTTTAAATGGCAAAACTAATTAAAAATGTTAGAGGCTGCTGCTGCTTTACTCCATCAATAAGTGCTAGAGACTGATGGTGGTGAGGAAGAGAATGCTGACAACCGACCCACAGTGATGCAGAGAAGAAGAGTGTACAGACCCGGGGTAACCTACCAGGACCTCCATGAGCAGGAGGTAGTAGAGCACTATAGGGTGGACAGGGACATTCTACAGCAAATCATTGAGCTGTGCCATCCACGCCTCACACACAGAACTAATAGAGGAGAACCTAATCACAGTGGATGCCTAGGTATGTGTAGGCTTAAGAATACTAGCCCACAGGTATCTTCCAAAGACCAACTGGGCATATCATGGGGGTCTCACAGGCATCAGCATCCAGGGTACTCCAGTTCCTGGATGCCTTGACACCACATGCCAGTGAGCACATATATTTCCCCACCACCCATGAGGCATTGACCAGAAGTATGCGTCTCTTCCACCGAATAGCAAAATACCCTGAGGTAGTTGTTGCTATAGACTGCATGCACATCCACATTAAAGCCCCACATGGTGAGCGGGGTAGGGTGTACATAAACCACAAGGACTTCCCCTTCATCAACTGCCAGGTCATGTGCAATGCCCAGGGCATTATCTTGAATGTGTGTGCTGGCAGCTATCACAACTCCCACATCTGGCATTGCTCACAGCTGCATCAGGCGTTTGCCAGAGGGGACATCCCATATGATCATCTAGTGGGGGATGCTGGCTATGCACTGGAGACATAGCTGATGCCACCTATCAGAAATGTACACACACCCGAACAAGAGCACCATGCTGAGGCACATGCACAAACCAGGGTCATTGTAGAGCGTGTGTTTGGGATGCTCAAGTTATGGTTCCGCTTCCTTGACATATCTGGTGGAGCCTTGCAGTACTCCCCAGCTACATGTACACAAATGTTCATAGTATGTGCCATGCTACACAATATGATCCTGTGGAAACAGCTGCAGCAGGAACAGCACGGGGCAGGACCACACAGCTCCACACCATTGACAAGGCCAGCACAGGCACAGAGAGACTTGGAGGAGGAACATTCTGAGCTTGCCCCTGCAGGCAGAAGGAGGTGTACCCAGTATGCCCATGCCTTGGCAAAGAGGCAACGCATAGCACACACACTGACACTGTAGAGACCCAGGGACTGATACCTCTCTCTGACTCACACATACAGTAAAAGGGATGCCAAACATGCCATTACCTGAGCTTTACCATGTATAGGGAGTGAGCTATGTGCATTCAACATAGTCAGCCCTCCAGCACCGTCCTTAATACTGGCTCAGCAACAAGGTAAGTCACCCTTCCTATCAATTACTGAATGGAGTAGTATGTTCTGATAGTTGTATGTATGATATGGATGCAAGCATGCAAGGGCATTGGGTGGCTGAATGGGATAGCAGTAGACAGCTGACAGCTATATGGGACTGCAACAAATCCATAACAAATACTGGTGTCAACATACTAGGCAGCACTACACAAGGTGACAACCTTCCACCACAGTACATGTGATGGCCCAAATAACTGTGTGTGTCAATAGGTCACACACATGGATGTCAGTGAGGGTCACATACTCACCACCAGCCTCACCCAGCAGGACAGGTGTAGATGACCATAAGGCCTCCAAATGCTGGCAATGGTGAACAGCCCACGACCAGACCTACACAGACATACTACAACAGGTCTGGCAGTTGCATTTTAGTTCTGCAGGGTAAGAAGTCGGAAACTGAAATTTATGCCATTAAGATCTAACATGTCTAATCTACTGATAGGCCTTCTTTCTGCATGATAGGTCACAATACTATAAGAAATGGAAGCCAGCAGAGTAACTGAAATACCAGTACAGTCATTGCAAATGTTTAAAGTCCGCTGGTTTGCACCCCCTCCCCACAGTCCCACCTAGAAAGGTAGTAACATGTAAGTTTGAGGAGAAATATCAGTGAGCACAGACTGCTAGAGCTGTCCCAATCTACATTGCTGCATGTGTACAATATGCAGATGTCAGTGTGGTAAGTTTGTTGTGTGTTTAATATTTGCTAGAAGTGGTCAGCATGTGGGTCTGGATGGTTGTGTCTCAGTGCCCTAGGTGCAGTACAGTGGACGACAGGGCCATGTTCCAACAACTGCAGTGCCAACCACACTGCTTCTCAGCTACACCCATGTCAGCAGTTGTACATAATCACTGTCCAGATGTCAATATCTGTCACGGTCAGAAAGCTGGACACACCATAGGTTCATAGGTAGGTACTAGGCTATCGGCCCAAGGGCCTAAGTGAGCCTAGCCAACAAGGTTCCCTGGTTACACCACCCAAGATAGTTAATTTCCTGTACCCCTGTTGAGCAGAGCCACAGAAGTGATCCCCAGGGTGTATTTCCTATTTCCCATCCACTCATCAAGATTTTTCTTGAAGAGTGCTAATGAGAAACTTTGCTTGACATAGATGGATAGCTTGTTCCAGAGTATAGGAAGTCTCTGGGACAGGAATTTATCCTTCCAGCATGTCCTGTTTATTGTGGTGACAAGGTTTAGGTTCCTAGAGCATGTAGCTCAAAGGGATTGGGATTTCTTTAGGTGTAGCATGTCCAACAGCTCTGGGTTTAACATAGCTTTATATGTTAGGCAGAGGTGTCTGCGGAGTAGGCGATATGCTACAGAGTAAAGCTGGAGTTTTTTGAGATGGTCAGTGTAGGGCATCTGTTTGAGGCCAGTAATCCTCTTTGTGAGTTACTTCTGCAGCTTTTCCAGCTGCTGCAAATGTCTTGTGAGGTACATTCCAAAAGGGATGTTGTACTATATAATGGGTCTAATGAGTGCCGAGTATATTGGAACAATGGCCTCTTTTTTTCCTGGATGAGAACCCTTCTGTGATAAGGTGTGCCACACAGAAGAATTTCCTGACTGCTGTGGTGATGCGATTATCAAAGGAGAGACTACTGTCCACCTGGGTCCCAAGGTCTCTTATCACACATTCGGCATTAAGTAGACTGCTGTTTATGTGGTAGTTCATGGTTTTTACCAAAGGGGATGACAATGCACTTTTTGGCATTGACCTTGAGGCCATGCCTCTGACACAAGGCATCTGTCTCAATGAGGCCCTTCTGTAGGATGTCCACATCATTTGGGAACTCGAATATGGCTCCTAGTTTGCAGTCATCTGTGAACTTCATTAGCCAGAGGCTCTCTGTGTTAGTCTGTAATTCAGAGAAGTAGATACCAAACAGGAGATGTCCCAGGACTGAACCATGTGGTACTTTACTTGTCACTGGCTTGAAGTCAG
Source organism: Protopterus annectens (assembly GCF_019279795.1). NCBI lineage: Eukaryota > Metazoa > Chordata > Ceratodontiformes > Protopteridae > Protopterus > Protopterus annectens. The sequence goes on along the minus strand of NC_056751.1, from coordinate 500,212,274 downwards.
ATTTGGAGTCTGCAACTTTTACATTGTGGGTTCTGTCAGTGAGCCAGTTGGCAACCTATCTTGTGACATAGTGATTTATACCTAGTTTATTGAGTTTAGCTATAATTCCAGAATGGGGGATGGTGTTGAAAGCCTTGGCAAGGTCAAGATAGGCTGTGTGAACCACCTTATCCTCATCTATTGCTTTGATGACTGCCTCAAAGAAGTCGATCAGGTTCAGAAGGCATGATCTGCCTTTCACAAACCTGAATTGGGTGGGGTCCAGAGTTTGGAGGTTACCAATGTCTTTGTTTTTGAGTTCCATGATGATACATTCCATGACCTTGCAGACCAGGCTCATCAGGCTAATAGGGCAATAGTTCCTAGGATCAGTGGTGGCTCCCTCTTTGTGGAGTGGGATAACTGTTGCTGTGTGCCATTCATTGGGCACAAAGCCTGATGTGAGACTATGATTGAACATGGTGCTTAGGTGGGCAGCCAGTTCGTTCTGAAATTCGTGTAAAACGCAGCCTGGGATGTTGCCTGGTCCCATGGATGCTGTGTTTTTGGTTTTAAAGAGTGCAGCTTTTACCTACACAGATGTGATTACAGGGACTCTGCATTCTTTCTGTATAGATATGGGCCCTTTAGAGGATGAGAGGGGGATAAAGTTAGCACTGAACCTATCTGCCAGGATGTTGGCAATATCAGTTGGTTCTGTAATTTTCGTGCCGTTGTGCTACAACTCAGAGCAGATCTGGGTGTTGCCATTAAGATTCTTGACATAGCCATAGAATGCTTTGTGGTTGCCCTTAGAATCAGTGGCAATTTTGTTTTCCTTGCTAACTTTGAGGATCTTATAAGGGATCTCAGCTTCTTACTGAGGCTGACCAGGGAGCTACTCCACTCATGGGATTTTACTCTCTTTTTGCAACACTTTCTTCCTTCTGTTGTAGAGTTTGTTTATAGCAGGGGACCACCAGATTGGCTTCCTTTTTTTGGAGGATAGCGTCTTGGTTCTGTTTGGGATAGCATGATCCATGCACTTGTGTAAGTGCATTTAGAGTGCATTTGTGTAGGATTCAGCAGTCGTAACTGTATTGTCCATCTGCATGGATGTCATGAAGTTCCCCACTTCTGTCTTAAGAAGCATGAAGTTGGCTTTGGGGAAATTTTTTACCATGGTTTCCTTAATGGTGGGTGGGGGTGGGATGTGGATATCTAGGGTGATTAGCTTATGGTCGGATCTGACCAACACGGAGTTGACTTCAGGTGTGGAACACCGATCACGCATGTTGGTAATGACTCGGTCTAGGGTATTGTTGCCCCTGGTGAGGGTGTGGATAAGTTGATCTATGGCACTGGAATTTATGAATTCCAGAAAGCATTGAGTGATGGAGTTGATACATGTGTAGTTTTACCAGTTAATGGTGGGGTAGCTGAAATGTCCATTATTTGGGTGTTTGGTTGAACCCTAAGATTTTCCAGTATATCAAGAAAAGAGGAGTGCGAATCCTGGGGCATGGTGGGGGTTCTGTAGCAAGCTGCAATTTGGATTGCAGTTTTGCCCAGAGTTAGTTGCACTTGGATAACCTCGGATGCATTATGCTGCACAACTAGCCTGGAGGTGTGGATATCCTTAATGAATATGGACACACCTCCGCCTTTGGTGTTCTGGTCCAGGTTAGATGGCTGAATAGTGTGGTATTAGTTATAGCCTGGTAATGAAGGGGTGCTCTGTAGAGCCTTGAACCAGGTCTCAGTCACTGCACAGATATCGATGTTCTCCATTTTAAGGAGTGCCTCGAGTGAGTGCATTTTGTGATTTAGACTTCTAACATTGACTAGCATTACCCTCTGTTTTTGCTTGCCTGAACAGGAGCCATACATAGAAACAGTACACAGGTGGAAGTAATCTACACAGAATGCATGTAAAATAAATAACTGTCAGCTGCACAAAAGTTTGCAATTATACATGGAGGCTAGCATCACATTAGTTGTCCCTCTAGTATGGAATACTGGTAGTCTGGCCAATTACCGGCAGACCACAAAAGGACAATTATAAAGTGTTGACAGGCTGTCCATGTCCCCACACAAGCCAGTATAAGGGGAATTTCCCAGGTATATTCGTGAGTCAGGTGCAAGTAGCTTCCATATCGCACATGCACCCAGCTCACCCCACTATCAGCCACAGGTTTATCACAGGTTAATATCCTTGCAGTAGGGAATGAGTACAGCATGAACCCATCTCTGTATGGGAATACATACATGATGCTGCATGCTGAATAGGTGTCCAATACAGGTGTGTCCCTAGCTGTAAGCAGCAACCCAACCACATCCAGACCCGTGGATCAGTATGAACAGGAAGGATTGACAGAAACACCTCAATCACTCACCACTGTCACCCCAGGGTAATCCACTGGCTTGCAGGCTGGGAATGTATGACTGACAGAATGCACTGGCCTGCTACAGATGGCCTGCAGCACTCTCAAATGGCCTACAGTACTCTGGCAAAGGCCCATGCCACACCCATAGTGCCAATGTATGGAATGTCAGGGGGTTCCAACTAACAACCTAACAGAGTAAGCAGAAAACAAATGCAAGGCCATGTTGACAAATGCCAGTAGCATGCCTCCCCATGTCCTACTCAAGGACTGTGGACTCGGCCATGAATACTACTGGGATAAAGGCCCAATTATAGGGGTACCTCTGAGATATTGCTTACATAATGCTAGGAAGAGGAGAGAATAGCAGAGGCGGGGTGTAGAAGCATGGATGTCATGGAGTGTGTGAAGTCTGAAACTCTAATGTCCACCCATACTACCCCCTGACTGCAATCCCATGAATGAATAGCCACAAAACTTCTTGTAAACCACAATGTGAGGGTAAACTGACCAGATATGAGTCATGCCTCTGGATAACCTGGGTGTATCTGTACAGCTAAGAGGTATGGCCCCAGCAAGATATGGCCATTCCATGAAGTTAAGAAAAGCACAAGGAGGGGATCCCCAGCCAGCATACTAACAAGGTGCTGGACCATTTACACAGACCCAGCAGTCTGTTGTTTGTAGCTACCCCTCCACAATGGCAGGAGTGTGCCAGAATGTGTAGTCTATATGCCTCAGAATATTAGTCTCAGCTTCATTCACCATGTATTTCCCTGGTAAATAACTGTGAGCAAAGAATGATAACTGGCAGTAGTTGATGTCATGATAGATCACAGTGTAAAACAGTACATGTCAGAATATCTATGCTACAACCAACCATGTTACACAAACAGCACAGACAGCAATAGTTACAGTATCCTCCGTATGTTATGCCCAATGTGTCTCCATATTGGCAACCTATCTACAGATATCCTGCAGAAACAGTTTGTTAGGTGTAGGTGTAGCACACAAAACCCTGAACTGGAATCCAACCCTCCCTGGAATGGATGCACACACTCAATATAGAAGGTCATACTGGGCATGCTCCTACACTTTATATTGGTTATTCGCAAATGTCTGTACAAACACAACAAATTGTACACCATTGAGACTTCACACATACACACACACACATTGGATAGGAATACTCACACATATCTAAGGCCAACATAATATAATATGTCAAACATACACACACACAGAGACATGCGGAAGAGAAAGGCAGCAACAGAGAGAATCCCATTATGAGGCCTTTCCCACCCAGTACACATCCCATTGGCCTATATCACATGATGTGCTGATGTCATTCACTATAGAAATTCCTTTGGTTAGCCCTCAGCCCTATAGTCTCAGTGGTGCTTGTGATAACTGTGTAACACTACAGTACAAATAAGTATCCATGTAGCAGTTGTAATCTCAGTCCTGTCAAATGTAAAGTTGTGTGTGTGTGTGTGTGTGTGTGTGTGTGTGTGTGTGTGTGTGTGTGTGTGTGTGTGTGTGTGTGTGTGTGTGTTTGTGTGTGTGTGTGTGCGTTTCTAGATGAATGTGGTTGAGGCCATTCACACGCACTAAACTTCCCATACCCCTCCTTTAGCATTGCTGCTGATGTCACTCACTTTCAAAGATACTGTTGGACAGCTCTTCAACATATAAGCTCTGTGGCACTTGCGATAACTGCGTAATACTATAGTGTAGCAAAGTAGTTAGGTAGGAGTTCTAATCCTGGTCCGGGCAACTTTGAAAATGTGTATGTTTGTGTGAGAGAGAGTGTCTTTGTAGAGTCCTGATTTTTTAGCCATTCACATTTAGTACACTTCCCTTACCCCTCCTTTAGCACTGCTGCTGATGTCATTCACCTTTGAGGTATGTTTGGACAATTTTCTACCTATAATCTCTGTGGTGTGTGTGATAAATGTAGAACAATGTAGTAGCAATAACTACATAGGTAAGGGTTTGAATCTCATTCCTGGCAAGTGTGTGTGTGTGTGTGTGTGTGTGTGTGTGTGTGTGTGTGTGTGTATATATATACATATATTTGTCTGTACCTTAAATACCTTAAAGATTTTGTCTCCATTTACACCCAATACACTTCTCATTGCCTGACTTTAACAGTCCTGCAGATATCATTCACCTTAGAAGTACCTGTTGCAACCCTAAACCATGTAAGGTCAGTGGCGCATGTGGTAAATGTGTAACATAATGGTCTGAAAGCATAGTTAGATAGAGGTTTGAACCTCACTCCTCGCAAATATAAATGTGTGTGTAGGGTAAAATATTTTGTGAAATCTCTCACCCACTACATAGTTCATAGATTAGTACTAGGCTAACTGCCCTTGTGGGCCATTTTAAGCCTAGCCAATTACCCAGTGTGAGAATCAAACCCTGTACCTTATGTCTGTAAGGTAAACACATTACCCATTATGCCAACCTCCAACATCACCCAATACCATTATTTTCAAGGGCTGGTGATGTTCCTCACCTTATAAGTACCTTGGGACAACATCCATCCTATAAGCTCCATGGCAGTTGCGATAAATGAGTAACACTGCAGTAGCAATACATAGCTAGGTAGGGGTTCGAAACTCAGTACTGGCAAGTGTGTGTGTGTGTGTTATGTTGATGAATATCCCTTGTGGCTGTGGTTATTAGCAATCAGAAGTGTGTCCACACCACAAAACGTACCATTCTACAACAGATGTTGTAAATCAACATATACCTATGTACAACCCTCAGCCCTATAATCTGTGAGGCATATGCAGTCACTGTGTTACAGACCAGGGATTTCTGTGCACATACTGTACCCTGCCTATGACATAGTGGATGTGTTACCACACTGCCATACCCCGTGGTCTTTCTGCAGGGCTACATCCTGCTGACACACAGACACCTAGAACAGAAATGGGATACAGCATGTGAGAACACATTCACTCAGCACTTCACTTGTGGGGGGAGAGAGTGGTAAAGCTGGCACTGAATGTGTTGCCAAGACTGTGGCCAATATCTTTTGTCTCAGGATAGGTATTAGCATTGTGCAGTAACTCACAACACTTGTGTTTAATGCTGTGAAGGTTGTTAATGTAGCTATCAAAGGCTGTTGTGACTGTCGTCAGTGTCTGCTGCATGTCTGCCATCATAGATGCCTGTAGGGGATTTCATGAGGGATCCAAAGTTGTGTTTGAGGCTAATAAGGGAGTTCAACAGTCATGGGACACCACCTTTCTCTGGAACAGTGTCCTCCTTCTGATGTACACTTTAGTAATGGCAGGGGATCATCACATTGTATCCCAGTGTTTGGAGGAGAGTGTCTGGGTTCTTATGGCTCTGGCTAGTACCATGCATTCATGTACCTGTTTGTACAGTGCATATGTGTATGATTCCACAGTCATGCAGCTATTTTCCATTGCCATGGGTGCAGTGAAGACATCCACCCCTGTTTTCATGCCTGCAAAGTCAGCTTTGGAGAGGTTTTGCAAGGTGGTTACCTTTGTGGGGGGTCCGGCTGACATGTTGAGTTCCATGTTGATTACAGCCTGTGTGGATCTCACCATGCAACAGTCCCATATTTAAGTAGTCAGTACAGGTCAAGGTTGTTGCATCCTCTACTGGGGCCAAGTATGAGCTGGACCAGGGCATTGGAAAAGATTAATCCCAGATGTGTTGGGCCACTGTACTGGTGCTTGGCTACGTTCCCCAGGTGATGGAAGGGTAGTTGAAGACTCATACTATGTCAGTGTTGTGGTGGACCATCATAGATGGCAGGGTGTTGAGGAATGTGCATTGAAAGCTTAGGGACATAGATGTGGACCCATAGCAGGCTATGGTCTGGATTGCACTATTACCCCAAGGCAGTTGTACCGGAAGTATCTCCAATGCATTATGCTGAGATACTAGTCTGGAGGTGTTCCTAACCATAATGAATATGGAGACAACACCACCTGTGGAGGTGTGGTGTGGTCCATGTTTGGGGGCTGACAGCTGTGGAATGCTGACATGTTGAGTTCCATGTTGATTACAGCCTGTGTGGATCTCACCATGCAACAGTCCCATATTTAAGTAGTCAGCACAGGTCAAGGTTGTTGCATCCTCTACCGAGGGCAAGTATGAGCTGGACCAGGGCATTGGAAAAGATGAATCCCAGATGTGTTGGGCCACTGTACTGGTGCTTGGCTACTTTCCCCAGGTGATGGAAGGGTAGTTGAAGACTCATACTATGTCAGTGTTGCGTTGGACCATCATAGATGGCAAGGTGTTGAGGAATGTGGATTGAAAGTTTAGGGACATAGATGTTGACCCATAGCAGGCCATGGTCTGGATTGCACTATTACCCCAAGGCAGTTGTATCAGAGGTATCTCCAATGCATTATGCTGAGATACTAGTCTGGAGGTGTTCCTAACCATAATGAATATGGAGACAACACCACCTGTGGAGGTGTGGTGTGGTCTATGTTTGGGGGCTGACAGCTGTGGAATGCATCATAGCCTGATACTGCAGGTCTGCTGCTGAGAACCACCTCCCCATTACAGCAGACATGTGTCCTACACTCCAAGTGCTTTGAGTAACTGCATCCTGACATGTCTACTGTTGAGCAGCTTGACTCTCAGATTGCATATATATGTAGCTATTATGGTGGTAATAACATTAGTAACACTGCCTAATAAGGCATCAAAGGGGTGGCAAGACACTTAGCCAGTACCTGGAAACCCAGCAGTGACAGATGTAGGACATCTGTGGCAAGTCATTGGGTTCTGTCAGTCATGTCGTACCAAGCAGAGAGGTACTGGATCCGCTGAGAATGACACATAACACATAAGCCAATGTTGCAGTCAATCATCTGTTGATAGTACCACAGCATCATTCTGGGTGACGGCGGTATACTGCTCAGGACTACTGTCACTTCTGACTGGACCACATAATCAGAGAGTTCAACCATGTCTCTTGTCATGTAGTCCAGGGAGGTGTGTCCCAACTCATTCACACCCACATGGATACAGAATGATACTCATAGCTGTTGTGGAGTGCCATGACTGGCTGTGTCATGTGTTGGATGCTGGCATTTGATAGATATTTGGCTGTTACCTTCTCCTTATTCAACTTAGTGAGTGGGATATGTGTGTGCCTCAGTATTGAGTTATCCATGATCACTGTATTGTGCAAGGTGGTTAACCTTAGGAGCTTAGGTTGAGGGGCACACTGTGTAGGTTAAATGTGTGTCCCTTGGCATGTGCCATGTCATGGTTTCTGAGTGGGTGTCTGTCTTGCTGGTCTGTGCTGTTTGGGTAAATGTCCATTGAGTGCCTCTGGGAAGGTGGCTGTGTGGCTTTTCACTGTATGTCATGGCTGTCAAAGTGGGTGTCATTGTGAGCTGTATGTTCCACATGATGTGATGCAAGTGCTTTCTTATCCTCTTGACCTGCTAGTGCAGTCTTTGCTGCAGAGTACATATGTCCACATTGGGTGATATATGGGTAACCCTCACAGGTCTGAGTGTTTGGAATTTAGAGGGGAGGGTTGTCGGTGTAAATGAGGCAGTTGCAAAAGTGCCTCAGAATGGACAATTGCACCAGATTAATGGGTGAAAGCACAGATAACTGCCCTTCAAACATGCCAGGAGGGGTGGACATAATTAGTAATTACTGGGACTACATCTGTGATGAATGAGTACTGCTGATGGCTGCCAGGTGTGCCACACTTCTTCATACAATAAACTGGTGAAATGCTAAGCCATAATGCTACTTGAAGTGCAAGACAGAATGAACTAGCATGATGCCTAGGTGGAAAAGAAGGCAGACTGTCTGCCACCTGTGATAATTTACCAAAGCTGTGCAGTTATCAGCAGCTTAGGTAATGTGAAAGGTCAGTAAGCTCTGTAGCTTGTGCAGTAACTGAGTAACACTATAATAGACATACCTAGATAGGCAGGAGTGTGTGTGTGTGTGTGTGTGTGTGTGTGTGTGTGTGTGTGATGTACTGTACTGTACTGTACTGTCTGGCTTATACCATTTTTGACCTGTGTGCTACCCTTTACACTTCCCTTCACTCCAATTTAGTAATCATGTTGATATCATCCACCTTAGATGTACCTTTGGAATAAGTGGAAATGTATAAGCTCTGTGGCACATCTGATAACTCTGTAGCACTATAGTAGGAATACATAGATAGGCAGGAATTGTAATCCTAATGCTGGCAACCATTTGTGGTGTTTGAGGATCATATTTTGTGTGACTTATACCATTTTGATGTGTATACCATATACGGCTGGTAACCACCTCCTGCTGCCATTACTTTATATGGTGTGGTAACAGCATCTGCCTCACATGCAGCAGGTAAAACCATTGTACAGTCCTCTGTACAGATGTGTCTGGAATATCCATATGTTTGAAAGCTATATGTGGTCGGAAGTTGTCCATGTGCCTTAACAATGCCCATGTATGTGATATTATAGCCAAATAGGCCACAGTGAGTGAACTGACATATATGGCAGCATGAGGTATCATACCTGACTGAAACGTCATGCTGATACAATGCCTGCCGCCCTCACAGGTGAGCAGCTTTGTAGGTGCAATACACGAGTCCTGATGCTTGGTTTTACAAGTGAACTATTCCTGTTATGGGTCACATAAAAGGCTGGAAGAGGTGTGGACTGACATTTTGTGATCCTAATTAGTATGTAACAGGAACACCTTACATCTTAAGAGGGGTGTGCGCACAATTTATACCCGCTGTATATGACTAATGTGTCACACGTGTCCATACCTTAGGAAGTTTGTCCAGCCCATTTTGCTGACCTCTATCCACATGTCTTGGCACTGACAAGTTGTGAGGTATGCTACAGGAATGTTGAATTCACATCAGATAGGCCCCAGTGGTGACCATGCACAAAAAGCAATATAGCTATTACATAACGTGATATAGCTATTACTGATGGTTGTGTGCATGGTAAATTGAATGCACTTTACATGCCTGGGGTATTGCCAGGCAACAACAGAATAATGTCATACTCACCAGCTTCAGGCTGCTATCCCATATGCAGAGCAGAGGGTCTTAGGTAGTTATGAGAGGGAGTTATTTTCAGCAGACTCACATGTGGCCTTGGTACAGGATGGATGCAGCATGTCTGCATATTTACAGTACTAACCACAATAATACACAATGTTTTGTCCTCACCATAGATGTGCACCTCTGTGCATTAAAAAACCCCATCCACAACTGCAATCAGACCTGACACATGGATGTAGAATACAATACAGATACATGTATGTCTGATACATTAGTGTACTAAACCCCACTAGGCCCTTACATGCACGCTCTTCATGTAGAGTATGTGTGCAACCCACCTCCACAATGCTTCCCTCAGGTTCATGGCTAGTGCATTGGGCATTGCGCATGTGCCCCAAGTTTGGCGAGGAGCTCCTTGTTGTGTGTCAATAGGGGCTGGATGATGGACCCCCACCTGAGGCTGGCCCATTGACGGCCATGGCAGATGAGTTCATGGCCCAATGCTGCACATGTTCATAAGTTTTCCTGTGCAGGCCGGCATCATTTACCCTGCGGATCACACTGTTCCACAGGGCAGTCCTATCCCACACATCTTCTGCTCTCCATCCAAATAACAAGGCATGATGTCCAATCACATATTGGGTGATGATGTCAGTCTCCCTAACAGAGAATGCTGGTAGGTGAGTACTCTGCTTGTTACCTGGAAGACATAAACAGGTAAAAGGTCACAGGACCTCATTCAGTTGTCAAAATGCACGTCAGCAGTGGATATTACTTGCAAATAATCCACACTACACCATAACCCTCCAAGCTGTCATGGCTATAGCAGCTTGCATTACACTCCTGTGTAGCTCAGAGGGATTGGGATTTCTTTAAATGGAGCATGTCAACAGCTCTGGGTTTGACATAGCTTTATATGTTAAGCAGAGATCGCCTCTGAGTAGGCGATATGTGACAGAGTAAAGCTGGAAATTTTTGAGACCGTCTGCGTAGGGCATCTGTTTGAGGCCGGTAATCCTCTTTGTGAGGTGTTTCTGAGGCCTTTCCATTTGTTGTAGATGTCTTGTGAGGAACATACCAAAAGGGGCGTAGTACTCTGTAATGAGTCCAATGATTGATGAGTAGAAGAGAACAATGACCTCCTTTTTCCTGGACCTTTGGTGATGAGGTGTGTCATGAAGAAGGATTTCCTGACTACTGTGATGATGTGCTTATCAAAGGAGAGACTACTGTCCACCTGTGTCCCAAGGTCTCTTACCAGACTTTTGGTGTTAAGTATACTATCGCCTATGTGGTAGTTCATGGGTACAGAGTTTTTACAAAAGGGATGACAATGCACTTTTTGGCATTGAGCTTGAGGCCATGGCTTTGACACCAGGCATCTCTCTCAGTGAGGTCCCTTTTGTAGGATGTTCACATCGTTGGGAGTTTTGATTATGGCTCCTAGTTTGCAGTCATCTACGAACTATGTTAGCCAAAGACCTTCTGTGTTAGCCTGTACTTCAGAGAAGTAGATACCAAACAGGAGAGGACCTAGGACTGAACCCTGTGGTACTCCACTTGTAACTGGTCTGAAGTTTGATTTAGAGTCTGCTACTTTCACAGTGCAGGTTCTGCCAGTGAGCCAATTGGCAACCCATCTTGTGCATAGGGATTTATACCTAGTTTAGTGAGTTTATCTATAATTCCAGAATAGGGGATAGTGTCGAAAGCCTTGGTGAGATCTAGATAGGCTGTGTGAACCACCTTACCCTCATCTACAGCTTTGGTAACCACTTCAAAGAAGTCTGTCAGGTTTAGGAGACATGATCTGCCTTTTACAAACCCAAACTGGGTAGGGTCCAGAGTTTGGAGATTACCAATGTCATTGTTTATAAGTTCCATGATGATACATTCCATAGCCTTGCAGACCAGGCCCGTCAAGCTAATGGGGCGGTAGTTCCTAGGGTCCATGGTGGCTCCTCCTTTGTGGCGTGGGATAACCATTGCTGTGCTTCATTCAGTGGGCACAAAGCCTGAGGTGAGGCTGTGATTGAACATGGTATTTAGGTGGGGTGCCAGTTCATTCTGTAATTCATGTAGAACGTAGCCTAGGATGTTGTCAGGTCCCATGGATGTTGTGTTCTTGGCTTTGGAGAGTGTTTTTTTAACCTGTGCAGCCATGATTATAGGAACTTTGCATTCTTCTGGTATAGAGATGGGCCCTTTAAGTTTTGTGGTTGTCTTTAGAATCAGTGGCGATTTTGTTTTCCTAACTAATTTTTGGAGGATTTTATGAGGGATCTCAGCTTCTTACTGAGGCTGACCACGGAGTTCCTCCAATCGTGAGATTTTACTCTTTTTTGCAATAGTTTCTGTCTTCTGCTGTAAAGTTTGTTTATGGCAGAAGACCACCAGATTGGCTTCCTTTTTTTTGAAGGATAGCATCTTGGTTCTGTTAGGGATTGCACAATCCATGCACTCATGTAAGTGCTTATAAAGTGCATTTGTATATGAATCAGCAGTCATACCTCTATTGTCCGTCAGCATGGGTGTTGTAAAGTTTGCCACTTTTGTCTTAAGAAGCCTAAAGTTGGCTTTGGAGAAATTTTTTTGCGGTGGTTTCCCTAATGGAGGGTGGGGGTGGGATGTGGATGTCTAGGGTGATTAGCTTGTGGTCGGATCTGACCAATGAGGAATTGATCTCTGGTGTGGAACACTGGTTGCCAGTTTGGTAATGGCCAGGTCTAGGATATTGCTGCCCATGTTGGGGGTGTGGATAAGTTGATCCAAGGCGTTGGGATTTATGAATTCCAGAAAACGTTGAGCACAAGAGTTGGTACATGAGTAGTTTTCCAAGTTAATAGTGGGGTAGTTGAAATCTCCCATTATTAGTGTGTTAGGTTGTACCCTAATATTTTCCAGTGTATCAAGAAATGAGGAGTGGGAATCCTGGGGCATGGTGGGGGAGCTGTAGCAAGCTACAATTTGGATTGCAGTCTTGCCCAGAGTAAGTTACACTTGGATAATCTCAGATGCATTATACTGAGCAACTAGCCTGGAGGTGTGGATATCCTTAATGAATATGGACACGCCTCCGCCTTTAGTGTTTCGGTCCAGGTTAGGTGGCAGAAAGGTGTGGTATGAATTATAGCCTGGTAATGCAGGGGTGCTTTCGGGAGCCTTGAATGAGATCTATATCACTGTATGTATATGTATATATACACACATATATATACATATATATATATATATATATATATATATATATATATATATGTATATATACATACATATATATATATATATATATATATATATATATATATATGTATATATATATATATATATATATATATATGCGTATATATATATATATATATATATATATATATATATATATATATATATATATATATATATATATATATATATATATATATATATATATATATATATATATATATATATATATATATGTGTGTGTGTGTATATATATATATATATATACACACACACACATATATATATATATTTATATACATATATATATATATATATATATATATATATATATATAGATATAGATATAGATATATATATATATATATGTATATGTATATATATATATATATATATATATATATATATATGTATATCCTCTTTTCTCAGTAAGCTAGAGATAGAAATGGCATCATTAAGACACGGGAAACGGGCAGCATTGCATTTAAGTTGCCATCTAAGCTCCAAAAATTCAAGAAAAATGTCACTGGGACTATCTCTAGGGTCCACCTCAACACTGTCGATGACAGAAAATTTGAAGGAGTATGTAGGAAATTTCTTGAGGTGTCTGTAAAGGGCATTCTATTTATCTTTTTTTACCAATGTCATAATTGTGTTGATAGATCCCGTACCTGAATTGTCTGATGGTTTTACCAATATAAAAACAGGTACAGCATTGGCATAATGCTACATAAATAGTGCCCTTACTATTACAGTTAAATCTTTTTCTGTGCTTGATGTTTCCATAACCATGTACAAAACATTCTTTACCCACAATGGAATTAAACACGGACTCTGTGGCCAAGATTGTTCACAATGCAATGGGTGATTTCAAAGTTTTTATTTATATTCATGAGGATGTAACTGAGGACTGGGCCAACTTATTTCAAAAGGGACTAACGTTTGTCCCTGAAGACATATTAAGGGTTTTGCATCCAGGAAGAAAGAGGTCATTGTCTCCCTCTACTTTTCCCTCATTAGGCCAGTCTTCGAGTACAATTCTCCATTTGGCATGTATCTCACTAGACACCTGCAACAACTAGAGAGGCCACAAAAGTTCCTCACAAAGAGGATCCTAGACCTTAAACACTTGTCGAACTATTCTCCCTCTCATATCGCCTATTTAGAAGCAATCTCTGCTTGACTTACAAAATGATGTCTGACCCAGCTCTGTTAGAGATGCTACATCTAAAGAAATCCCAATCCCTCCACACCACATGCTCCAGCGACCTCAACCTCATTACTGCAATTAACAGAACATGCTGGAGGGACAGGTTCATAACCCAGAGACTTCCCATGCTATGGAGCAGACTTTCCATACATGTCAAGCAGAGCACCTCACTGACCCTCTTCAAGAGTAGTCTTGGTGAGTGGATGGGAAACAGAAAATTTACCCCAGGGATAACACCTGTGGCTCTACTCGACAGAGGCACTGGGAACTAAGGTAGGGTGGCACTATTCCAGGGTAATCTTATGGCTAGGCTTGTTATGGCCCCAGGGTCATTAGCCTAGTACACACCTATGAATCTATGTATATGCATGCAAATCTGCTTAGCATTTACATTTAAGCAATGCTTATACCTGATAAGCATAGCTCAGCCCTGGTAACCAGTGATCAGATTCCAGTCTGATAAAATAGCAGAGTAATGACATCTTTAGTTAGTGTATTTAATTCCCTGTACATAACATGCTTCTATGTGCTGTCATTACAGTAGCAGGGGTGTGATTATACTGTGTGGGCCACTTGGGTATACATGGGTAGTACCACAATATTTTCTCTTTGTATTTGTTTCATACATAGGTAATATCCCAGGTTATATGCAGTCACACTTGCATGTTATACCAGCTACAGTGTACTGGTTGACCAATATAGTTTAACACATATTGTATTGTTAGGTTAGTACTTTTAACAGTGCTTTTCCACGTAAGAGTAGATTGCAGATTGTTGTACTAGAACCATACATCCCTGCATGTAAAGCTGGACTCTGAGTACTGACTATCTTGTTCTTGGTGTTTGAGCTGTATGTTTTTATGTATCTCCTATTGGATATTGATCTGATATTTTGATATTAACTGTACACTACTATGTTTTTTGGACATGTCATTGAGGACTTCTGTCATGTAGTAATGACATACCTTTAAGTTTCAGACATCTATCTTTCAAAACATTCATCCTAATGCATAACCTGTTGGCTATCTACGTTCTGTCTGTCCTCTGTACAGATGTGTAGATGTCAGGTATTGCTACGGCCATAGCACTATGTAGGTGCCCACATTGTATTGCCCTGTGGGCCTGGACACTGCTGCTAGTTCTGACATATGGGACATTCATTTTCCTTGCCTATGTGAGGGACATTACAGAGGTGGTGCTCTACAGATTCACACAGAGTAGGTGGCAATACATCACAGGACAGGACATGTGGAGACAGTCAAACAACATGGGGGACATATCCCCAGATTTGTGAACAAATTCTATGTCATCGGTGCTGTTATACACATGGTGGACTGATAGATTGTCAGGGTTTGTGTTGACATTCATTTAGTGAGTGATTTCACGACTCACAGCGATATGTCTCTGACATACCTCTCCACTGGCAGGCTGTTCACAGACTGGCCACGTCTGCCTGTTATGTTTTGTCTGTGCCCAGACAGTTGGTGTCCTTGGTAAATCAGTCATGGACTCTGGGGAATGCAGTCAGTAAATACTCACATTTGTTGCTATTACCATCATCATAAAGGATATTAAAACAAACCCAGTGACATCTGCAACTGTCTCAGTTTATGACAGCAGTATGTCCTATCTACCACTGCTATTGTGCCTCTGTCCCCATATGATGTCAGGATTTGTCCAGATGTCATTCTGGTGCAGACGAAATTATTATCATTATTTCTTGACTTCCTTACTGCTACCATCCCAGTGATGTAGTACACCCACAGACATGCTAGAGAAGCGGCCTTAGACATGAGTCATGAGCCTGTGCATTCTGAGGTGAACTGTACATGTGAGAGACCTGTGTTGCCTGGCCATTGTTAACAGACTGTCATGATTGTGTACACATGTCATGTATACATGTTATTTGGGCTGTGTATGGAGGGGGTGGGTGTAAATGTTGTGGCTCCTTCCTAATCTGACTGTGCATGCTGCTCCAGTTTCCACTGATCTATTGGCCATATGTGTTTGTAGGAGCAGACTGAGACTTGTCCTGTACCAAGGTCAGGATTCAGACTACACTGACAATTGGGGCTCTATGTGTAGGGCTAGTGTGTAGGTGGCAAACAATTATGTATTTGTTCACACAGTCCATATACTCTACTGTTCACTTGACTTTACGATATGTGACTGACTGTTGTGATGTTGGTTGTGGGTGTGCACTTTCACGCTGGTGCATGTTTGTTACTGCTGTTACATGCCTGTAGTGCCTGGTATATTTGCAAATACATGTGGAATTACCCATAGCAGATGTCCTAATTCAATTACTTGTGCTATTTCAGTAAATATATGTTAGAGCACACAGGAGGGTGTTACTACAGCATCTTTGTTAGCTGACTTACGCCATTACTTCAGACACATCCCCATTTTCATGGCTTCCACCCACCACTTTGTCAGCCTTGGTCCAGATTTATTGCAGAATGGGGTTCTGAGTAAACCTGTCAACTGGCTGGATTGTTTCAGGTTGTCCAGGTTTATTGCTCATATTTCTGATCTGCTTTAGAGATTATTATCATTTCTCTGGTAAAT
Source organism: Protopterus annectens (assembly GCF_019279795.1). NCBI lineage: Eukaryota > Metazoa > Chordata > Ceratodontiformes > Protopteridae > Protopterus > Protopterus annectens. The sequence continues at coordinate 500,195,872 of NC_056751.1, read as the reverse complement.
CACTGTAATGATATGATTCTTGTCAGAAAATGAGGACATGCATTTAATTTACCTACCTCACATTCATCAGAATATGTATGGTGACACAAACTGTGTCACTCTGTCAAGAAGAGTACAGGAGAAAATCACCTTTTCCTTCCTGGATGCTAATGTGTTAGTACTGAGATGTGCCACATAGAAGGACTTTGTGACCACAGTGGCAATGTGGTGGTCAAGAGACATTGCTGTCAACCTGTGTACCCAGATTTCTTATAATGCCTTCTTTGTTCAGGGGACTACCATCAATGTGGTAAATCATGGGAACAGGGTGTTCCTCACAGGGGATGACCACACATTTTCTGACATTGAGCTCAAGGCAATGGCTCTGATACCAGTCATTGGTCTCAGTGAGGCCTTTCAGTAGGATGCCAACATCACTTGGGTAGTTAATAATAGCTCCCAACTTGCAATTGTCTGCATACTTTGACAGCCAGAGCCCCTTCATGTTGGCATGGACTTCAGAGAACTTTATACCAAACATGAGATGACCCAGGACAGAACCGTGTGGGACTTCACTTATGACTGCTCAGTACTCTGACTTGGAGTCAGCTATTTCCACACTATGAGTCCTATCTGTGACCCATTTTGCAAGTCATCTAGTGATATAGGGGTTGATGCCTAGCTTAGTGAGTTTTTGCATGATTCCTGAGTGGGGAATTCCATCAATGGCTTTGAGCAGATCAAAGTAGGCTGTATGTGCCACCTTTCCTTCATCCACAGCTCAGGTGACTGACAACAAGAAGTTGACCAGGTTGATTGAGCACAAAAGTAAACTATGTGGGATCCTGAGTCCACAGATTCCCATATCCCTGATTATTAGGTGCATGATGATGCATTCCATAGATCTGCTTAACAGACTTGTCAGGCAGTTGGGGTGGTATTTCCCACAGTCTGTAGTCGCACCTTGTTTGTGGATAGGGGTGACTGTAGTAGTGCACAATTCAGAAGGGCAA
>NC_056751.1:499747380-499839880 GCF_019279795.1 Protopterus annectens | reverse complement strand
CCTACATTTTAATGCAGAAGGATATAGCTGAACATTGCTTTTCATATCCAACACAGCTGTGAAGTTCTGTTAAATATTCTGTGCTGTACTTAAGTTTGCACTTAAGTAATCTATAATTACTTTTACACTTCTCTGCTGAGTCAAGAAGTTAACAAGCATGAAATGGTAATGGAGGACATAGAGACAGCTAACAGAATCTTTAACAAGATATTAAGTACTGAGTCAGGTGCAGAATGAAACATATTCAGATAAAAAACAAATTAAAATCTGACCTCTAATGCCAATTAAATGAAGATAACATTGCAACCTTAGAATTTGAAAAGTGATGAAATGATTTAGCACATCTACTGGACATGTGGTCTATGACTGTCTCTCTCCAAGCTTGCAAAGTATTACTAAATAAAGCTGAGACAGTTTCCAATCTTAGTTCACATCTGTAATTGCTTACTTGTAATAAGTAAGCTTTTGATGAAAACATGCACGCAGGCACACACACATGCACGCAGATGACAAAAGGGCTTGGGAGAATGATCTGCTACATTCCATGAGTACTCATGCAGAGCTTATTAGAAAAAAAAGCCGTATCTACTTTTTTGTGCTGAGATTGTTCAGATTTGATTAAGCGTTACCTGAGATGTTTGGATTTCGTACCAGAAGGCCTTCCCTCCTGGGTCTAGGTTTGCTTCAGCACTGTGATGAGAAAAGCATGGGGATTCTTAGTTTCCATAGAAACAGAATAGTGGGGCTCATTTATTAATCCCTTTGAAACAGACAAGGGTGGCAACTGTTTGTTATAGCAACAGCTGGTGCAGTCCTAGAAAGCAAGACTGCTACATTTCTAGCCTCAGTGTTGTGGAAGTAGTATACATGTGGAGTATTATAAACCATGTCCATGAAGGGGTCCACTAATTCACAGTGCATTCAGATTACTGTATATCAGACATACACTAAGCTCAGAATGGGGGCTGCATTTCTAGTCTTGCATTGCTCTTTAGTGAATGATTTACTGACAGAACAACTATCTTTTTTCTTTTGATTTATTCTGAGTGTCTTAACTCTCAGTTCCTATTTTAGAATTTAATTCAGTATTCTCTATAAGGTTAGCATTGCTACCTCACAGCAAGAGGCTCTCTGGTTCGATCCTCGGCTGGGGTGCCTTCTGTGTGGAGTCTGCATGTCCACCCTGTGGTCACGTGGGTTTCCTCTGGGTGCTCCGGTTTCCTCCCTCATCCCAAAGACATGCTGTAGGTGGATTGGACACACTAAATTGGCCCTAGGTGTGAATGCATGTGTGTGTGCCTTCTGTGGAAGGTTGGGCACCGGTGGCTGGCAACTCGATTCCGTAAAACTCCACTGCCAATCATGAGCGGACAGGTGAGCCGATGTGGCGACACGTTAACCGGGAAAAGCCGAAAGTAGAAGAAGAAGTTTCTCTATAATTCACTTATATGTCATTTAGATTTGTTAAACTGTGCCATGAATTTTGTACCAAATCTGTACTTGAAGTATTTTATACCTATTTTACTTGGTTCAAGAAGTCTTTGTTAAACTTCACTGTTTGTTCATAGTACTCAAGTCTGGTCAACTCGGTGAAGACATTTTAGTGAAGACAAACTGAATGTGTGTTCACTGAAATTCAAACATATCTTACAGTAATGTTCACTGACCCTGGAATTTGTTTTATTAGACACAGTGTTACAGTGAGTCTCAGCTGTTTTGCCAAACATAACATGGCGTAATGGAGTTCAAATGTCTATGAATTTTCCAGTCACCTGGCTTGTTTCAGTTGAATGGGCTTCACTGAATGTGTTGCAGATTAATCAAACCATATCCTTGTCTTTGTGTGTGTATAAACAGAGCCTTTTTCAGTTTAAATAAAGCAGCTTTTTGCTATCAGACATTTTACTGACTGTGTAATACAGATAACAGATTCCCCAAAATTTCAGGCTTCACAAAATAGCTCTCAACCTTTTTTGTTCAAGATCTAGGCTTAAAATCAAAAATAAAAGATGATGTACATACCTCTTATATGTCCCTGCTTTCCAGGTATACCCCTGGTTTTGGATCAAATTGTTGTTCTTTTCCTCATGAATGTGACTATTTTTTTTTTTAGAAACAGTGGTACATTACAGCCTAAAAATAATCACAATGATTAAATTACAGACTTTTTTACTTCAGAAAATGTACGTTAATTCATGTCCTCTTATTCCTTTAACTTCCTAAGCCAGTCTTAACAATATTTTTTATAAATAGTCAGTGTTTTAGGGCCTTTGTTAACGATTATTTTTGGCTTTCTCCCCTCTATTGGAAATAAGAGGTTGGGTGCCATGACTGGGAGAGGGAGAGACAAAGGCCCAAAAATCAGAGACAAGTTCTAAATATTACTGTAATTCACTTAAAAATAATGGAACAAAAGAGTATGCATCAACATATTTATTCTAAACAACAAGAAGTATGAAACTCTAATATCCGGCACTAAGGACTGATTGTAATACTTAATGATTTACTAAAAAAAAAGAAAAAAAGTGTTATGAGTGACAGGGCAAACATAAGGGACAACATCAGGGACAGATGAGGGATATGTTTCACCTTCTGCTGTAAACTGCCACTCATGGGTAAATCCTGTATAACCCAAGGTTGGGTAATGACTACTGGCATAAAGGATGCATTTTGTCTGGTTCTTTTAAGCTGATGGTACTTTTTGCATGTCCTTGGAAGAGATAATCTGGAGGCATAATGTAGATTTGGTAACACTAGGAAGAACAGGCAAAATACAGATTGAACTTGGCTTACTAAATAATATTGTGTAAAATATTGTAAATAAAATATTGTGGTATAAAATATAGTAGATCTGAACTACTAATGTTACTTATCCTGTCATCCTGATATACTTTCGACAACCAGAGCTTTCCTGACTGTAACCCAACAGGTGTCTGACTTTGCTAAATAGTCAGTGTCTCATATGCAGAAGTAGCATTGCTTTAAAATTTGGTGCCTTTTGTGAGATAATGTCAGCTCTTTATATCACATTTTTCATTAGTAAGGTAAAACGTTTTTATTAAAGAAAGGAAAAATAAAAGCAGTCTTGGGTTATAACATCCATTTGTTGTTAGCTGTACCTTATGTCTTCTAATAGTTTTGAGAAACTGTCTTGTGCTTTTGTATTCGCAGCTGCCACTGCATTGTTCAGAGTCCTGGATATTATATAAAAATGTTAAGTACTTCTAAATGAAGTTATGTTGTTTAATGTATATAGTTATGCCTGGATATTATATAAAAATGTTAAGTACTTCTAAATGAAGTTATGTTCTTTTACGTATATAGTTATGCCTGGATATTATATAAAAATGTTAAGTACTTCTAAATGAAGTTATGTTCTTTTACGTATATAGTTATGCCTGGATATTATATAAAAATGTTAAGTACTTCTAAATGAAGTTATGTTGTTCTACGTATATAGTTATGCCTGGATATTATATAAAAATGTTAAGTACTTCTAAATGAAGTTATGTTCTTTTACGTATATAGTTATGCCTGGATATTATATAAAAATGTTAAGTACTTCTAAATGAAGTTATGTTGTTTTATTTATATAGTTATGCCTGGATATTATATAAAAATGTTAAGTACTTCTAAATGAAGTTATGTTGTTTTACGTATATAGTTATGCCTGGATATTATATAAAAATGTTAAGTACTTCTAAATGAAGTTATGTTCTTTTACGTATATAGTTATGCCTGGATATTATATAAAAATGTTAAGTACTTCTAAATGAAGTTATGTTCTTTTACGTATATAGTTATGCCTGGATATTATATAAAATGTTAAGTACTTCTAAATGAAGTTATGTTCTTTTACGTATATAGTTACGCCTGGATATTATATAAAAATGTTAAGTACTTCTAAATGAAGTTATGTTGTTTTACGTATATAGTTATGCCTGGATATTATATAAAAATGTTAAGTACTTCTAAATGAAGTTATGTTCTTTTACGTATATAGTTATGCCTGGATATTATATAAAAATGTTAAGTACTTCTAAATGAAGTTATGTTGTTTAATGTATATAGTTATGCCTGGATATTATATAAAAATGTTAAGTACTTCTAAATGAAGTTATGTTGTTTTACGTATATAGTTATGCCTGGATATTATATAAAAATGTTAAGTACTTCTAAATGAAGTTATGTTGTTTTATTTATATAGTTATGCCTGGATATTATATAAAAATGTTAAGTACTTCTAAATGAAGTTATGTTCTTTTACGTATATAGTTATGCCTGGATATTATATAAAAATGTTAAGTACTTCTAAATGAAGTTATGTTCTTTTATGTATATAGTTATGCCTGGATATTATATAAAAATGTTAAGTACTTCTAAATGAAGTTATGTTCTTTTACGTATATAGTTATGCTTGGATATTATATAAAAATGTTAAGTACTTCTAAATGAAGTTATGTTCTTTTACGTATATAGTTATGCCTGGATATTATATAAAAATGTTAAGTACTTCTAAATGAAGTTATGTTCTTTACATTATATAGTTATGCCTGGATATTATATAAAAATGTTAAGTACTTCTAAATGAAGTTATGTTCTTTTATTATATAGTTATGCCTGGATATTATATAAAATGTTAAGTACTTCTAAATGAAGTTATGTTCTTTACGATATAGTTATGCCTGGATATTATATAAAAATGTTAAGTACTTCTAAATGAAGTTATGTTCTTTTACATGTATATAGTTATGCCTGGATATTATATAAAAATGTTAAGTACTTCTAAATGAAGTTATGTTCTTTTACATATATAGTTATGCCTGGATATTATATAAAATGTTAAGTACTTCTAAATGAAGTTATGTTCTTTTACGTATATAGTTATGCCTGGATATTATATAAAATGTTAAGTACTTCTAAATGAAGTTATGTTCTTTTACGTATATAGTTATGCCTGGATATTATATAAAATGTTAAGTACTTCTAAATGAAGTTATGTTCTTTTACGTATATAGTTATGCCTGGATATTATATAAAAATGTTAAGTACTTCTAAATGAAGTTATGTTCTTTTACGTATATAGTTATGCCTGGATATTATATAAAAATGTTAAGTACTTCTAAATGAAGTTATGTTCTTTTACGTATATAGTTATGCCTGGATATTATATAAAAATGTTAAGTACTTCTAAATGAAGTTATGTTCTTTTACGTATATAGTTATGCCTGGATATTATATAAAAATGTTAAGTACTTCTAAATGAAGTTATGATGTTCTACGTATATAGTTATGCCTGGATATTATATAAAAATGTTAAGTACTTCTAAATGAAGTTATGTTCTTTTACGTATATAGTTATGCCTGGATATTATATAAAAATGTTAAGTACTTCTAAATGAAGTTATGTTCTTTTACGTATCTAGTTATGCCTGGATATTATATAAAAATGTTAAGTACTTCTAAATGAAGTTATGTTCTTTTACGTATATAGTTATGCCTGGATATTATATAAAAATGTTAAGTACTTCTAAATGAAGTTATGTTGTTTTACGTATATAGTTATGCCTGGATATTATATAAAAATGTTAAGTCTTCTCAATGAAGTTATGTTGTTTTACGTATATAGTTATGCCTGGATATTATATAAAAATGTTAAGTCTTCTCAATGAAGTTATGTTCTTTTACGTATATTGTTATGCCTGGATATTATATAAAAATGTTAAGTGCTTCTAAATGAAGTTATGTTGTTTTACGTATATAGTTATGCTCATCATTTTAGCAAACTGTTCATGATGATTATCTTTATCATTTAAGATACTTAAAAATTAATAACAGAACATAAAACAAATTAAAAACAATCTAAGCTAAGCCACAATTAAAATATGGCTAAATTGTGTAACGAAACTTGTAGTCAAACAGGGAGAATGGCTCCGTCAAGGCTGCCTGTTAGGATTTAAAAATATTGTTGTAAAGAAATGATGTTTGCTATACATCTGAAAAAAGAGCTCATTTTCACAACCTCTTATAATGCAAGCAAGATAATTCTACAGGACTAGTGCTGGATAGGCAAATGATTCCGGTCAAAGGTCTCCACACATTCCTAGGAAGAAGAACCAGACCCTCTCCTAATGACCTCATTTGCTTTGGAGAGTTATATTGCAACCAGGAACTCTCCAAATTAGTATGGGCTCAAGCTGTGTAGGGCATGGAAGTTTAGAAGAAAGCTCTGAAGGGCCAGCCTTACTGTGGTATGCGGCCAGCATTAAGTAATACTGGACTGAGGTGATATGCCATTTTGAAAGCAGAACTCCTGAAAACAGGATTGAACCGAATTGCTAATAACCTGGATGGTTAAAGTTAAATTCTGAAAAATAAGGTCAATATGACTGGACCAAAAGGTACCGATCAAGGCTGTATCTGCAGAGTTCTGAATTTATTACATGTGAACAAGGCTACCATCCAAGAATCTAGTGCAACATGCAGTGCAGTAATACCTTCCATTTATCATTGTCACAAGGTATTATGTAACTATTAGGTGCCAAAGCCAGGTAATATTTTTCAGATGGTAGTAGGATGACCTGACAACACTTGGCCTTTAAGTGTCAGTGTGCTGTCAGGCAACATTCATAGTTTGCATGATGGACAGTATCTTGCTGTCTTCATAAAGTCAAGATTTTATCTGAGAACATCAGTCATAACGATTAGGCAGCATAACGGCCTGCTAAAGGAATAGATGATGGAGAGAGAACTGGGACAGTAAAGAAAATAGGGAAGGCCTGACACTCAAATCAGCTGCATGTAACGACAAGGTCCATTTTATCTTAGGAGGGGTAATAGTGCTTAATGGTCTATAAGCAAGATATTTCTGTGCCATTAAAGTTATATAGAAGGAAGAGGGATTGTCACAGAAGCAGAAAAGAAGGATTAACTGCTTAAACACATGACAGTGAAAGAAAATATGCAGAACAAAGAGGAACAAGCAAGGCTGATGAATTGTGACTGAGTAATATCATTACTATGTAATGATATTTACAACAGTAATACCACTAGACATGCAGCGAGATGCAGTAACTGAGAAATACAACTGCACTTGCAGTCATATGTAGTGACTGAGTAATATCACTGCATGTGTAGCGATATGTAGCAACTGAACACTATACGTGCAGTGATATGTAGCGACTGAGTAATACCCTAAATATGTAGCCATATGTAGGGACTGAGTAATATCACTACATACGTAGCGATATGTAGGGACTGAGTAATATCACTACATATATAGCGATATGTAGTGACTGAGTAATATCACTACATATGTAATGTTATGTAGCGATTGAGTAATATCACTACATATATAGCGATATGTAGTGACTGAGTAATATCACTACATATGTAATGCTATGTAGTGACTGAGTAATATCACTACGTGTGTAGTGATTTGTAGTGACTGAGTAATACCTCTACACTTGCAGTGATATGTAGTAACTGAGTAATACCACTACATATGTAGGGATATATAGTGACTGAGTCATACCACTCCGTATCATAAATAATTTGTGGAGGAAGATGAAGGAGCTCCATAATGTCAGAATGTAGATTGGACATTTCTGGTATTAGAGAAACATGGACAAGTTAAGCATGAAATGAAGGTGCTAGGGTATAGGTTATTTAGAAATAACTGAAAGGGTAGTAGAAATATATGCATCTGTTGACATCAGATGCAAGGACAGAAAAGAGGAGGAACCCTAAAAAATAGAGGATAAGGTTAGCTCTGGTGGTAAAGGTGAAGAATACAGGTGAGTGTGGTGTGGGGATGCTTGAATGCTAGCAGATTATACATCAAAAGAGAAGTTGGGAGATGGGTTGACCTGATTCTTCTAAGAACAGACTATGAGATTTTTAGTGCCAGAACAAAGATGTACTAAAATGTGACTTAGTTCTTGGACCATGAGAGGATCTGTCAGCTAGTGCAGGAATGCACCATAACATAATTAATAAAATCCTGTATGTGGACCTAACTAAGTTGAAGAGAGCCAGGAATGTCTTGGTGAAGATCTGAGTAACCAGCAGTAATCATGTCACTGTGTAGTTAAAAGTCAGGTAGAGTACAGGAATACAAAGACAAAATTGAAAGTCTCAGTTTCCATGAGTGAATTCAGCTGAGCTGTGGGAGTGGACCATAATAAATGAAGGGATCATCTCAAATCAAGGCTGTACAAGCATTAGAAATGATTTATTGAAGGGTTCTCAGGGTTGTGAAAGAAATTTTTATTGAAAGTATAAATAGAATTTTGGCTACATAAGGACTTGAGGTTAATGGCTAGGGTAAATGAGAGAACATATAAACTGTGGAATGGACAGAGTGATGAAACTGCAGAGTCAAAAGGGAAATGGGAGACACTGTCAATAAGGTCAATCAAAGGTGCATTAAGCGTATTTTGTAATGGACAAATGGTTAGAGACTTGTTCAGGCTGAGTAAGCAGTATGTATTTATTATTTATTTATTTTATTTTACATTTGTTGACTGGGATAGTCCAACTGGATATCTTTCCATTTTCAGTGGAGGCCCATGGAGAAAAGCTCCATACATACATACAGAAAAACTGTTAGATTAAACAAGTTCAAGCACTGTTACAAATACAATACATAGGATAAAAGTTATTCATTCTGTCATATATAAATCTGATTTGTTATAGAGTAACAATTAGGAAACAATGTAGGGGTGGCCTGAAGACCTCTTTAGCACATGTTTATATTGCCAGAGTTAGTCAAGATTAGAGCAAGGACACAGCCATTGCCTTTTAAAGTACTGTTTTAGAATTGTGTTTTGAATTGGGTTAGATCAGGTTCTGAAGTAAGCTCAGAAGGAAGTGAGTTCCATATTTTGCCAACAGAGTTGGCATATAGAGAGTCTCCAGATGAGTTGTTGCTTTTGAGGGTTTGGACTAGTAATTTGTTGGATGAGCGAAGTGTCTTGAGGTTGCTGTAAGGAGTGATAATTTTTGTTAAGTATGGGTGTGTTTTCAGGTTGGTAGAGAATTTTATGTGCTACTATTAGCTGATTGTACTGAAGTTGGATAGGCAATTCTAGCCATTCTAGATTGTTTAGGTTCAGACAGTGGTGTGCTCTTTTTGCTGCTCCAGTGGCAAATCTAACAATATGGTTAAAGCAGTTAGAGAGTTGATTAAGGTCAGACTTACTCAAGTTTGTAAAGAGAGGGGATGCATAAAGGAGGGTGGAAAGTAGATGTGTACGGGCAATTACTGTTCTAGCTAGTGATAGTGAGGAAAGGTTTGATCTTGTATTGTGAGCCAAGTTTTTTATTGACTTTTTTAATAGTTTGATTAATATGCATATCAAACTTGAGGTTATTATTAACAGATTGGTACAGGGATCTGGGACAATGACAGTGTTATTGTTAGATTTTGTAGTAAAGGTTGCTGTGGTAAAGTATAGAAGAGACATCATAAAGGACTGAGGAAAAGTAGGAATATTAAAAGAATGCTTTGCTTCACTGTAAAAGGGGGAAATAATGTTACCATGCTGGGAGGTAATACAGTTGGGTAGAGGTCAAGCTATTCAAAGCACCTGAATAAAGCATGAGTAAGTGGAGATGGAAATGACTGCAGTAACGAAGATGGAATGATTAGGGATTAGATGGTGTGCCTCATAGTATATTTAGGAATCTGGCCAGAGTGCTGGTAGTTTGCACGATGGAGATTTTCAACAGATCACTCAGTGTAGAAGTGCCTGAAGACTAGAATACAGCAGGTAGCCTTATACAAAGGATGGGGAGAGCAAGGAGAATCCAGAAAGCTGCAACCATGTTCGTCTAATATCGGTGGCATGGAATATTATAGAGATAATTCTGAAGAAAAACATGGTTGCTTTTCCAGAGGACAAAGGCCAATAGGATAACAACCGTCATAGGTATATGTTGGCCAGGAGCAATAACTGAACCTGAACTAGTCTTACATCTTCAATTACAGCAGAACGTGACAGGAGGTACCAGTAGATTTGGGGTACCTAGACTTTGCCAGTACTTTTAAAATGACCCTGCACCAGTGGAAGTTGCAAAAGTCTATGGGTAGAACTGAGACTGAGGGACTAGTTGGTGATGTGGTGGATGATAGGTCACAGAGGATTGTGATGAAAATGACTTTGACAGGAAAAATGAAAATGAGTAGTGGCATACCTGTGATCCCATATCTTTTAGTGATCTTTTTTCAGATATTTCGGAGGGAACAGAAGGCATGGTCAGCCTTTTCCTTACTTGGCAGAAGGATAGTTACAGCAGTGGAATAAGGAGAAGACGAGTTGAAGGAAGTACATTGAAGGGCTAAACCATTGCTTATAAAGATAAAAGCTGAAGTCTGTTTCAGGCAAATACAAATTATTGCTCATAGACTACAACAACCATACTGTGTGGCATCAGCTAGGAAAGTTGCAATGATGCCAACCAAGCAGAAAATGGGTCAGAAGATGTGGACAGTGCTTGGACTGGAATACAATAAGCAGAATAATGAAAGGGCATTGGCAGCAGCAAACAGACTGATGGGCGTATCATCAGGAAAATGAACTCCAGAAGCACACAGGTGATGCTCCTCCATGTGCAAATTATGAATACTGTGCTCAATTCCTGAGGTTATGCACAGACAGAGAGACATCATTCTGCCAGAAATATTCTACAAGGAATCCACCAGAAGGATAGGTGAAAGATATAGATAACTGTACTACCATAAAGTAGAGAAGCTAGACCTCTTACAACCGAAGTCCAGAAGAAATAAGATGTCTTATTGTCTGTGATTACAGGTATCAACTTCTCCCTGAATCCATAATTTCACTTCTTCACAGAGAGACTTTTGTACTCATGAAATTGACTACCTGAATGGGTGGCTGATCGAGAACCTTAAGAGGAATAAAACATGGCATGGCACAGGGTGAGAAGGCGAGACTGGTGTGTGTGTGTGTGTGTGTGTGTGTGTGTGTGTGTGTATATGTATGTATATATATATATATATATATATATATATATATATATATATATATATATATTGGGGGGGCAGGGAGGATAAGTAGAAGTAAAAGGTTAAGTATGCTTAAAGGAAGGCAAGGTATGTGACCTGCCTGTTATTATATAAATGGAATTTAGTGCAATGGTGTTCTGATTAGTTATTGCCATTCTTTTATTATTTCTGTACTATCTATACATTTCAAGGTCATAGGATCCAAAACCCTAATAGAAAGCAGATCTGACAAGGCAGAATTTATTCCCATTTGGGATACTAGTGAGTTGCAATGCTAACATTCCCATACACACACAACATTACACTCATCAGTATGTCTTTAGAATGCCCCCCCCCCCATGCCTTTGGAAACCCTGTGTACACAGTGAGAGAGCAAGCAAACTCCACACAGAAGGCATTACAGCCAGGACTCAGACTGGAGGAACAAGTATTTTGACCCAATAATACAGATGCTAGCTGTATGATTGTCAATATACGTGCATATGTGTGTGTGTGTGTGTGTGTATGTATGTATATATATATATATATGTATATATATATATATATATATATATATATATATATATATATATATATAGACAGAGAGAGAGATACATACACACATACCAGGGGAACCTATATGATTGAGTGCTGATGCTTTTAATGCCATAAATAGCAGAAATAAGTTGATCAGACATAATTCAAGAAGTCTCTTAAAAAATACATTATCAAAAGCAACCCACATAAATGACCTTATTTTTATTTATTTATTTTTGTTATTGAACCGGCTTCCACTCATCTAACACTGGTCACTTTCCTCAAATGTTTTTAAAGTAATCTATACATCTTCCTTTTAATATCAAAGAAATAATTTCATCACTCTCCTTTTTTTAACTAAATAGTTGGAAAATAGTCATGAAAAGTACCTCATGCTGGATTTATTAATTTAGTCAGTTAAAGAATTAGAATGAGGAGTTCAGTTTATTCATTTGTTTTTTTCAGTTTTTAACTGGTCCCCTCACTTACCTATCAGGCCTGCCCTTTCATGTCTCCCAATGAACCCATTCATTCCTGAAGGTACGAGCCCTAAGCTTTGTTCATTCCCTGAGCTGACAGTCAGGCAAACTATGAGCTGGGGCCAACATCAGTATGGTACCATGCTTATTTTGAATTAAGCCTTACCCTCCCCCTGTGCATGCCTGTAGTATCCAAGGGGGTAGGTGTGCAATGAACCAACAAATCCGGTCACCTTACGATGCAATCGATAGCACTGCCTGTCTTGCAAACACAAGCCTCCCCCCACCTTCCACTCCCACTCTAAGAGCTCTCCAGTATTCCACCCTGGAGACTGTGTCCAGACACGTTTCCTACCACTTCCCCAAAGAGAAGTGAGCAATCCAAGATTTGTTATTCCCTCCACTTCTCCTCCTCCATGTCAAACAGTCATTCAGTCTGCTAACTGAATTCAAGTTTCCCATGTTATAGTCAAGCCTGTATCCCTCTATGTTCACAGAACTGGCTTAGAAATTTAGTTTGATTTTAAAAAAAGATATGCAACCTAATAACTGATAAGCGTATAATTCTGTTTACTGTCATAAATGATTCACCAAAAGAAGAGTTATGGAGAGGCTGGAAGAAAACAAGTAGATCAGAAAATATCAGATGAGTAGAAAAAATGGGAGGGATCTAAGCAGACAGCCAGAGAAATAACTAACAACTAGAATACAGCAATAATAATCCCTGAGTAGTGAGTTCAACTTCGATTGCTCTCCCCAACCGTAAGATGTTACTTCATACGTACCTAAAGACACCTGTGTAACTCCAGTACTTTATGAAGTAAATTTGGCACCTACATTAGTCTCTCTTGAAAACTCCATTACAGCTCCACAACATACTTGATTCAGAATGCATATTGGTGGATAATTCTAAAATATTTCTAATCCTAATAACAAGGGCTTGAAAAAAAAAAAGTAATAAGGAATCTGAAAAATATTTCACTAAGATTTGGAGCTTGTTATATGCTAACAAATTGCTAATGGATTGCTTAAAAACACATCTATTATCCTTGACATACCTCAGGGTATCAGTGAATCTGTACACTTACTTCTTGACCCAATTAATCTGATAGCCATAATTGTGGATCAGAAATATTTAATGGTATGACTGGAGTTTATATTATCCTGTAATGCCATGTGGAAATATGCAGTAATAGTGTTCTGAACAACTTAAAATAAGTTATGATCTCATGACTCTCCTTATTTTAGAATCTACAAGAGTTCTTGGGCTGAACCTGTTAGTGTCCCAAACTGAATATGCTGAATCAGTTGCTGTCCTTAAGTCAGCACACAGCACAAGTATTCCTTAGACCATCACCAACAAAATTTGTAGGTCGGTTTCCCCTGGATAATCCCCAAAAGCACCTCTGTCTTTCTTTACAGAAGATGCACTGGCTACCCAGCATTACTAGCATTCCTCTATTACTGTTGACTCATGCTTTCAATCTGCTTAATTAAGTAGTCTCCTCTACCATCTGGTTTATGGGTTAGTAATCTGTCCTTAGCAGCTGCTTAGAATGCCAGACAAGGGGACATTTCTGTTAAGGCCCAAGTATTTGACACTGTGACTTGGAGTCAAGTTCCCTAGTTTATTAGAAATTAAAAAGTGTCCACTTTCAAATGTTACTTTATTATATCTGTTTGGTCTATAAATATCATATCCTTGGAGAAAAGGGTTGATTATCTACCATTTGTTTTAGAGGACCCATTGCGGTCTCTTTTTTGCATGACAAGATTTGTAAAAATACCAATATGTACTGGTATTTATCTGGACATTATTGTATAACTGTGTTCTCTGTAACTGCTTTCCTCATTACCTGGAAGTTTTGACTATGTAATGTAACTTATTTGAATTATTGTGACTTTGACATGCATATGTGTTGTTTGTTCTGTCTTTTGGTAGGATTATTGCAGGAAAAGATGAGTATCTGGACCAGCCATAATAACTGAATAACACACCTATCTGTTCGTTCATCCATTTCCTATATCACTTGTCTTGATTATTGCTGTGGTGGTAGCAAGCTGATCATGGTAGACCAAATTCCATTGCCCCAGTAAAATTCTTCAACTCATAGGGTGGGTCACTCCACTACTCCCAGAAAAGATCAGAGGTAAAATTCCTTTACTAATCTCTGGATCTGCTGCACAATTTCTTTCCATTGTAACGTGCTTTGCAGAATTTCCATCTGAGATGCATGTGGCCAGAACCTCACAAATGATTTTTCTCAGCACAGAGGATCAGTGGCTATACTTCAAGCTTCTCTTGGATTGCCAAGTTCCTTACTGTGTGTAATGTGTGAGGTATTGCCAGCTAAGCCAGAAAAAGTAGGGCAGTGGATGTGTAACATACGCCAGTACAGCTAGCTGGGATTTAGTAAAGAATTATGTGTTATTTGAATATCAAAATGATTTGTACAGATGCCTGTGTTGAAAATGTATTTGTAAAGTTGCTTGTGTTAAAAATGTATCAACGGTGGGTCCTACTAGACAGAAAAGAAAAAAATACATGTATGTAGTAACTGATTAAATGTATGCATTTTAACTGTTGAAATGAATATATTGTAACAAATGGTACTGGAAGAGAAACAGTTAATCACAGTGCAGCTGCAGCTAACTTTGAAAAATGTTCTGAAATTAAATTACCTGGCTTAGGCCATAAATATTGTAACTTACAGTTCTCATTACAGCCAGAGACAAAAAGTCTGTACTAGGAAGCATTTTGTGTTGTCTTTGCATTGAACTAATTTCTACTCTGGTAGGGTAGAAGTTTGAAATTGTTTTATGACTTCCAGAAGCTTCAACAGATCTGAGCAAAACTCTGTGTGTGTGTATTATTGACATACATGTGCTAAATCCTGGCAGTTTCTAGCAATGGGGGTAGCAAGGGAACCAGAAGTCAGATGACCAAATGTATGTGATGTCATTCTGTAATCTAGGACACAAATGATGTTTAATAATAGATGAGACTGAAGTCTGATTGCACTTTGTTTTTAGAACCTGACAATGAAGGACCGCTGTCCCTACTTCATTTTGCCTTGCTCTGGTAAGTGAACCAGGGAATGGTAATTATTTAGATCACCCAGGAAAATATAGTGAGATTAGTTAAGTGCTGTTTTTTTCTGTATCTGTGTAAATTTATTTATCTGTGGTATTTTAATATTTCATGTGATTGAAACAGTGGTGTTTATTGTAAATAGATATTTAGTATTTTCATGTTCTTTTGTAATTTATTATTAAATGTATTTAAACCTTTCATTGTGGCTAGTCCTTTAGAGAATATTTAACCTTGGAAAGTACTTTTGGTGATTCTGTGGCCACTCCTGAAGGCCTTACTGCACCGGTCAAACCCTATCATTTGTATTAATATTAATATTCCTCAGTATAGCTAAGTACCCTTGTAAGACCCTTAGAGTAGCTGACTTTGGAGTGTCTGGTGGCAGTGTATCTACCTTATAGTCTGGGAAGAAGGGTGCGTAGGTAGTAAATCTATGCCAGCCTTTCCTAGGCATGTGTTGTGTGAGTTTGTGCAAATCAAATCTCAAAGAGTGTGTGTGTGTGTGTGTGTGTGTGTGTGTGTGTGTGTGTGTGTGTGTGTGTGTGTGTGTGTGTGTGTGTGTATGTGTGTGTGTCAGCTGCTGGAAGTAGGGACATGAAGCGCTGGTTTCACAGAGAGAGAGTGGTGGAAGACTTGGCTTGGACACTCGGCTGAGAACTCAACTCTACAGCTGTGCCAGTGGGGAGTCTCATTGGGGATCTGAAGAGAGACAGAGAAACCATCTCCAGGATTGTTGGTGTTCCCTGTGTGCTCTTAAAGAAAATTATGCTTGATGCAGAGAGCTGCACCTGGAAATATTGGGTGTATCCATTTTTGTTCCAAGTGAATTTCCCTGTCCAGTAGCAGTGATAAAATTTCAGGCTCCTTGATTACTCACCCAGAGTGGGGACATCACACTGTGTCATAACTGTGGCCAACTAGTCTAAGAAGGAAACCTATTTATGCCATGTTTGTCAGTGATTTCATTCTCTATGCACTACTGTAAACTTATGTCTGTAACCGAGGACTAACACAATGTTTAATCAGTAAAATGAGACTTTATCCTGTGTCTGAACTCTTGCTTTAGCAGCACACCTTAATGTGCATGTAAAACTATAATGAATGCACCTATCCACTAAGAAGAATCCCAGTTTTCTCTACTCTCCCTTGTGAATAAGCCCCCAAGATGCTTACAATCTTGTTAGCATAGCTCCTCCTCTCTCATGTCAGAGGGCCGTCCAGGAGAAAATAATGACCCCAATTTGGAAGGAATGATTTTCATTTCAGCTGTTTTACAGTTAGTAGAAAATTCATCCATTATACAATCTTGGTCACCTAATAGGAAACTATTGCTAGAAAACCAAACTTGTGTAACCTTCCTGTCCTGAAACTTGACATTCTCCATACCCTTGGTTGTGCCTTGATACCATGTCAATTAAAATTGCAAACAGAAGAGGACATGGTATGCATTGTTTGCAGAGTCCTACACCAACTCTGGTCATATCTAAAACATCACTGACAATATGTACTCATCTTTCACTTCTCAAATACTGGTGGATAATGTCATGTAGCAGTGTCTCTGGGTCCCATACTTTTGTATCTCTTCCCACAGTGCATTCTGGCATGTACAGTCAGTTGCTTTTTTAAGCTTACAAAACACAAATAGCACTGGCAAACTACTGGAGTCATCTACACATTATGCAAGAAGAAATAATTCCTTGACTCTTTAGCAGCAAGGATGAAATCAACTTTGCATGTCCTGAATCAGATGCTCAGAATTTCAGATAAAGTATTTTTTCCAGCAGCTTGGTAAATACTTTTACAAAATGATTGAATCACATGATCCCTCTTAGCTGAAACATATATTTCTGTCTCTCCTTAGTAAAATGTGTTGACTACCCCAGTTTGACATTCTTGAGGGTAGGGTCCCTGTTTTCCATTCAACACTGAAAATGCACAATGTGTCAAGTAGATCCAGCAGTGGATCTGGATATCATCTACTCTTTTAACCCTAATACAGTGGAACTCAATCATCACACTAACATAATATGTAGAAAACAACCTAATTTGTCATTCAACAGGTGCTATTACTGCCTTTCTTGCAGCATTAGAAATGTTTGCTTATTTCAACAAACATGCAGTGTGTACTGTCTTCAGCATTTCCAACCAGGTCATGTCTACTACTTCAGACCACAGTTTCCAAAACAGATGCATTTCTTCTAACTGTTTATGGCACTGCCCCCAAAAGAGCGAATGCCCACTGTTATCTGTAGCTCTGCAAAGTTTTCCTTCCAACTTCTACCCATTAGGCAAGATCAGCATTCCTCCATCCTTACCAATGTCTGCCTAGGAAATATCTACCTCCCTCTTCACATTCCTTTTTTTTTTCAAGATTGTTTTTTGATTTTACATTTCAAAAACCAAACTATTTGCAAATAAAACAGAAATTAACTATATACAACATCCATAACAAAGAATACAAATATAGTTAATACTTCTCAAATAAGTTGTATAATTTTTGCCAAACAATTAGTTAATGTTGTATTATTAGTTTTCATTTTTATGGTAGAAATGTCTTTATTACAAACTTCTGTATCTAAATGAATAAATTCACTGTTAAATGAAATAGTAGACTCAGATATCTATTTTTTTTGTAATGACTTTACTCGCTATTGATAAAATTGACCATAAAAGAGGTATTTGGTATATTGGTATGACTTCTTGGATTGGAACATTGAATAGTATAAGATAATCTATGATAATGCAGTTATCATTCCACAAACTTTTATAAAAATACCTAAAATCAGTCCAAAATGATGTTACCAGTTTACAATTAATGATCATATCTCCAACATTTTATGTTATGTTTTTTATAAATTGTAGCAACTTCATGTAGGGTTAAAAAGCTTCTTTGTAAACATCTCCATATGTAAATTCTCCAGTATGGAGAAGATGTTGTCTTTCCTATTGATTTCATAGTTTTTGTACTATATGTTGTAAATCCCTCTTTGTTAGTTTTATTAAATAGTTCCAGAAATCTAAGTCGAAAAAGATAACGTCACTTCTAATGATTTTATATGCTTTTGATATGAAAGAGGCGTTCATAACAGAACCATTATTAATAATAGAAATGAATTCTAATATTTTAGGTATGGATTTATTATTTGTGTCCAATTGTAATATCATTTTATTCTGAATGAATTCTTTACACGTTTGAATATCAAGCCAATTACAGTTCCGCAAGCTGTATCTGTCTATCAGATAATTTGCTGAGTGAATTTTATTTCCAGATATAAACCGATGCCAATACAACAAGTTGCTATTCTTTAGCATTTTATTTCTATCAAAGGAAATCAAACATTCACTAAAAAAACAGCAGGAATGCTGTTATTAAAAAGTTTTAGTTATATGATTTGTGTGCATAAATAAGTCGTTTAAAACTTAACAATAACTGACTAATTATAGCAAAGAATGTGAGTTTATGTTAATCTTACAGCATAAAAGCTTTTAAAGTCCATACAAAGACATTTTCTTTCTATTTTAATCAGAGAATCAAATATTAATTTATTATTTACTAGTAACAAATTCTCATGAATTGATTTCCAGCTAGATGAATATGATGAAATAAGGCACAGAAGTATTGTATTGATGATAATTGAATTTAAGTAAACAGTGTTAGGAAAACCAATACTTCCCTCTTGCCAACTAGTTGTATGCCAGTATAAGGAAATTCAAGTTTTTTTAGATAGCATAGGAATTTGAAGTAGGATATCTTTGATTTTATTTTTTCATCATTCGCTTAATTGGGGGAGGGATTAATGACTGACTGATGAATAGAATTTTTGGTAATAAGATCATTTTAATTAGAGATAGTCTGACTTCAAAAGTAAAAAAAAAATCTGTTCCAGTTTTCTTTTAACTTCATTATTGTATTGGTTAGATTGTTTGTAAGTAGATCCAGTGGTAACTCCTAAGTAATAAGCAATGGTTGCTGGTACACACTATGGCAGCAATACAGTAGTTTCTAAAGTCTCGGTTAGGTACAATATGTGCTCACCACTTCAATTGAAGAGGGACAGCCAAGTCGGTTAAGTTCAAAGGTATCCAATACTGATGTGCTGGATGCACAATCACAGCTCACACTTCTGCGATGAAAAATCACCAAATGCAGTAGTAAGAAAAAATAAAATCCTTTTATTCACAGTAAGCGCTTTCGGCTTCCTCAGACTGTTTAACAATGAGATAAACTGGAACAAACATTTAAATACTATAGAGCGGTTGCTCATTGGTTAAAATCATTAAGGTGTCTTGTGACACAAAACTACATAATCACATACAATAACTATGACCAGAAAGTACCCTTCTCTTGCATGAATACTTTCTTTAAAACACATAATCAGAATTAAGGAGAATTCTGTACATCTTTCAGTACAATAAATACCACATACTTTAAAATCGGAAATAAAATGTGATGCATTCAGCTGCTACAGAACCTTTAAAATAATGCATTCGGCTTACTGCACAACTGTTAAAATCTATAGCTATGTAAAACATATGCCAAGAACAAGGCGCTCTCGCCAACACATTAAGAACCACTATAAGGTGGTTACCTGATGTTAAACAAGCATAAAGAGATCGTAAATATCACATACTTTAAAATCGGAGATAAAATGTGATGCATTCAGCTGCTTCAGAACCTTTAAAATGATGCATTTAGTTTACTGCAAAACTGTTAAAATCTATAGCTGTGTAGAGCATATGCCAAGAACAAGGCGCTCTCGCCAACACATTTAGAAACACTATAAGATGGTTACCTGATGTTTAACAAGCATAAAAGGGTCGTAAATAAACAAATATCCAAACATAGAGTAGCGTAGAATGAAATATAATGCATTCAGCTGCTTCACAAACTTTTCAAGATATTGCTTACAGCTTACTGCAAAATCGTTAAAATCTATGTCTGTGCTGAAATCTCTGCCAAGAGTAAGGCGCTCTCGCCAACACATTTAGAAACACTTTAAGGTGGTTACCTGCTGTTTTGCAAACGTGAAAAGAACGTGAATAACCAAATATTCAAACTTAAAGTGGCGTCTGCTATAATGAAGCCTCCTGAGTGCCGTGCACCCTTGCGTGTTGAGAAACACTTTAAGGTGGTTACCTGATGTTTTGCAAACATGAAAAGAACGTGAATAACCAAATATTCAAACTTAAAGTGGCGTCTGCTATAGTAAAGGCTCCTGAGTGCGTGTTGAGGTAGTAACAGAGCACAACCTACAGCTGACATTTAAGTCAGATATAAGGCATGCATCTCCAATAGGTGAAAGATATCTGCAAAAACCGCTACTGTGCATAGAACATAGCCAAGTATAAAGCTTATTTAAATGTCTTGCTTAGGAGTTTCCAATGCATAAGCATTCAAATCGATCTAAAAATACCTGGAGGGGTCACAAGCATTTCTCACCTATCGTGCTTAGAGGAACTTCATTGAACTAAATAAGGGGGAGAACTACAAGGTGGTCTTATTTACAATGAGAAACTAGGATGAAATCCAAAATTTATACTATGGTTAAATGGAAAAAGTATATGAAACAACCTATGACAGGTGCAACCACTGAAAATCCATTTTAAGCTTATCCGTTCCTCATATAGTGTCATCTGATAAGATAAAACTTCATTGGAATCTCCAAGACATATTCATTTCTCACCTGTCGTACTATAGGGACCAGGTAGAGAACAATTTCATTGGAAAAAATGGGGGGCTATAAAGTGGTAATATTTGCAAAGAGAAACTAGATTAGATCCATGAAATGTACTGTGGTAAAGGAGAGGGTATGTAATACAATTCAACCTAAAACAGGTGCAAACTCTATAAATCCATTGTAAAGTGGTATCAGGGTTGACAGTAATTATATATAAGACACTCTAATCCTGTATGAAAAAGAAGGGAAAAGAGAGTGGCGATTCTAACAATGCGGTACCTGGGAGGTATGATGCTATCTCGCCTCAACACTGGGGACTCATACAGTAAGACGCACCTACTGTGATTGCAAACTACTAAGGGTCAATCAAGGGTATGTATAGGACAATTGCCCTATACTGGTGAACAGGGGGGATGACCAACAGGGCCAACAGGTTGTGAAGAATGCCAAGAACACTCAACTGATTAATGTGAAAGTGGAAGGAAAAGACAAATAATGGAACATATATTTGGTGTGGAACAAGTATAAACCATTTCCATGGGGAGGCATCTCTATGTTAAAGACAAGGTCAATCCGAAAGTTGCATGTACATGTTGTCTTGAACAGGGAACTTATGGTAGTGTCCACCATAGCCCATGGACCTCTCACAGGAAGAAATTAAAAACATCAAACACCTTCTTAATGTTTCGGGGCTCGTATTCTCCTTTTCCTTAGAAAAGGTTTGATTTGGACCTTATCATTGAGGCCTGGAGGGTGGTCAGCTCTAAGTCTAATAATCCACTTCATCTCATTCTCTAAAGTATAGTTAATAATGTCTCCTCCTCTCACACCTGGTATGATCTTCTGAATGACTAAAAACTTGAAGGTATGGTTAGTTCCTCTTTCCTTATTGTGTTTCGCTAATGCATTGAACATGGATCCTACCCTGATGTGGTAGATATGCTCCCTGATCCGTTCTTTCAAAGCCCTATTGGTCTTCCCTACATAAAATGCTGTGCATGCCTCACAAATGGCCATATAGACAATGTGCAGACTATTACATGTAGTGTTCGTCTGGAAGTTATATATCCTTTCAGTGATTGGATGTTTAAACACTGTGGTCTCATTAATATGAGTGCACTGATTGCATTTACCACATGGCATCGTGTTGCTTCTGTTCGTGTGTTCCTTATGAATATTGTGTTGTTGTTTGGGATTGCATAGTAAATTAGGTTGGTTCTTGTACACTACTTTTAAGCAAGGTCCTACTATATCCTTAATATCTTTATCTAGTGATAAGATGTCCCAGTGTTTCTCCATGATTTGTCTAATACTAGTTGAATCTCTAGTGAATAACATGGAGGCTCTACTAATGTTATTAGGTCTAGATCCTGCAACCATGTTAGTGGTTAGTAAAATATGGTTTAGCTTTAGTCTCTCTCAAATTTTCAACTTCAAAATCAGCAGTATCATAGCCTCTTTGCATAAACTTGTTTCCTAATTCAACTAATTCCTTGGTGTAGCCTGATCACCTGTCCTTTCATGACATTATCCTATTAATGTTGACATCTAAAAATGAGATTTGATCATGTGAGTATGTGGTGGTAAATTTTAGAAAGTTAGTGGAATGATTCATATCATTTATAAATTCCAAAAGTGTATCTGCATCACTTTTCCAAATGAAAAACAAATCATGATGCCTACATGTTCCTTATATAAGGGAGATTCAAAAAGAAAAGTCTCCTCCCATTGAGCCATAACAATTTAACATCAGGTAACCACCTTATAGTGGTTCTTAATGTGTTGGCGAGAGCGCCTTGTTCTTGGCATATGTTTTACATAGCTATAGATTTTATGCATTATTTTAAAGGTTCTGTAGCAGCTGAATGCATCACATTTTATTTCCGATTTTAAAGTATGTGGTATTTATTGTACTGAAAGATGTACAGAATTCTCCTTAATTCTGATTATGTGTTTTAAAGAAAGTATTCATGCAAGAGAAGGGTACTTTCTGGTCATAGTTATTGTATGTGATTATGTAGTTTTGTGTCACAAGACACCTTAATGATTTTAACCAATGAGCAACCGCTCTATAGTATTTAAATGTTTGTTCCAGTTTATCTCATTGTTAAACAGTCTGAGGAAGCAAAGGATTTTATTTTTTCTTACTACTGCATTTGGTGATTTTTCATGTGAGCTGTGATTGTGCATCCAGCACATCAGTATTGGATACCTTTGAACTTAACCGACTTGGCTGTCCCTCTTCAATTGAAGTGGTGAGCACATATTGTACCTAACCGAGACTTTAGAAACTACTGTATTGCTGCCATAGTGTGTACCAGCAACCATTGCTTATTAGTTATTAACTGTTTGATTTTGGCTGGTACTACACCCCGAGGTTTGGAAATTTTTCGTTGTTGACTTTTAGTAACTCCTAAGTAGTTAAATTGTTTATTGCCCCAATTAAAGTTTTTACAGTAGTTTAATTTTGCTGATACTTGTTTATCAGAAGTGTTTTAGTTTTATTTTGGTTGAATTTTAAACCTGACATCTTTTCAGGTAAATTCATAGCATTAAGTAAGTATTCTAATGATTGCTCAATATCACCTCACATTATTAATACATCATCTGCATATACTTGAACTTTGGGAGAGAGTTTGTCACTTAAATTTTAGCCATTTATTTATTATTTATTATTTATTTGTTATTTCTTATGTATTAGCAAATGGTTCTGTGGTGAGAAGAAAAAATAAGGGAGACAAAGGGGCATCCTTCTTTTGTACCTTTGAACACCTTAAATGGACTAGAACTAAAAGAACCAATCTTTACAAAAGAAATAAAGTTTTCATAAAGCTTTTTGATTAATACTATGAATTCTGGGGGAAAATTATAAACACGCAGTACTTTGAATAAATAGGAACAGTTTATAGAATCAAATACTTAAGCCATATCAAGACTTCATAGGTTCATAGGTAGGTACTAGGCTATCAGCCCTAGGGCCTATAGAAGCCTAGCCAAAAAGGTACCCTGGCTTTCGCCACCCAAGAAAATTATTTTCCTGTGCCCCTGTCGAGCAAAGCCACAGAGGTGACCCCCGGATTGAATTTCCTATTTCCCATCAAATCATCAAGATTTTTCTTGAAGAGTGTTAATGAGGAGCTTTGTTTGATATAGATAGGTAGTTTGTTCCAGAGTATGGGAAGTCTCTGGGACAGGAATCTCTCCCTTCAGCATGTTCTGTTTATTGTGGTGACAAGGTTTAGGTCGCTAGAGCGTGTAGCTCAGAGGAATTGGGATTTCTTTAAGTGGAGCATGTCCAACAGCTCTGGGTTTGACATAGCTTTGTATGTTAGGCAGAGATCACCTCTGCATAGCCGATATGCGATGGAGTAAAGCTGGAGTTTTTTCAGATGGTCTGCATAGGGCATCTGTTTGAGGCTGGTAATCCTCTTTGTGAGGTATTTCTGTGGCCTTTCCAGTTGTTGTAGATGTTTTGTGAGGTACATACCAAAAGGGGCATTGTACTCTATAATGGGTCTAATGAGTGACGAGTACAGTGGAATCAATGACCTCTTTTTTCCTGGATGAGAAACCTTTTGTGATGAGGTGTGCCACGTAGAAGGATTTCCTGACTACTTTGGTGATGTGATTATCAAAGGAGAGACTACTGTCCACCTGTGTCCCAAGGTCTCTTATCACACTTTCAGTGTTAAAACAACTACCACCTATGTGGTAGCTCATGGGTACAGAGTTTTTACCAAAGGGGATGACAATGCACTTTTTGGCATTGAGCTTGAGGCCATGGCTTTGACACCAGGCATCTGTCTCAGTGAGGCCCTTTTGTAGGATGTCCACATCGTTAGGAGTTTCAATTATGACTCCTGGTTTGCAGTCATCTGTGAACTTTGTTAGCCAAAAACCTTCCGTATTAGCCTGTACTTCAGAAAAGTAGATACCAAACAGGAGAGGACCCAGGACTGAACCCTGTGGTACTCCACTTGTCACTGGTCTGAAGTCGGATTTGGAGTCTGCTATTTTCACAGTGTGGGTTCTGCCAGTGAGCCAGTTGGCAATGAATCTTGTGACATATGGATTTATACCTAGTTTAGTGAGTTTATCTATAAGTCCAGAGTGGGGGATGGTGTCTAAAGCCTTGACGAGATCTAGATAGGCTGTGTGAACCACATTACCCTCATCTACAGCTTTGGTGACTGCTTCAAAGAAGTCAGTCAGGTTTAGGAGATATGATCTGCCTTTTACAAACCCGAACTGGGTGAAGTCCAGAGTTTGGAGATTACCAATGTCTTTGTTTATAAGTTCCATGATGATACGTTCCATGGCCTTGCAAAAAAGGCTCATTTGGCTAATGGGGCGGTAGTTCCTGGGGTCCAGGGTGGCTCCCCCATTGTGGAGTGGGATAACTGTTGCTGTGTGCCATTCAGTGGGCACAAAGCCTGAGGTGAGGCCATGATTGAACATGGTGCTTAAGTGGGGTGCCAGTTCATTCTGTAGTTCATGTAGAATGCAGCCTGGGATGTTGTCAGGTCCCATGGATGCTGTGTTCTTGGCTTTGGAAATTGTGTTTTTTACTTGTGCAGCCGAGATTTCAGGAGCTTTGCACTCTTTCGGTATAGAGATGGTCCTTTTAGGGGGCAAGGGGGGGGTAAAGTTAGCACTGAACCTATCTTTCTGGATGTTGGCGATATCAGTTGGTTCTGTATATTTAGTGCCATTGTGCTGTAACTCAGAGCAGATATGAGTGTTGCCATTGAGATTCTTGACATAGCTATAGAATGCTTTGTGGTTGTCTTTAGAATCAGTGGTGATTTATTTTCATAACTAGCTTTGGAGGATTTTATGTGGGATCTCAGCTTCTTACTGAGGCTGACCAGAAGTTCTTCCAGTCATGGGATTTTACTTTTTTTTGGAACAGTTTTTTTCTTCTGTTGTAGAGTTTGTTTATGGCAGGGGACCACCAGATTGGCTTCCTTTTTTTGGAGGATAGCATCTTAGTTCTGTTAGGGATAGCACGATCCGTGCACTTGTGTAAGTGCTTATAAAGTGCATTTGTGTAGGATTCAGCAGTTGTACCTCTATTGTGCATCTGCATGAGTGTTGTGAAGTTTGCCACTTCTATCTTAAGAAGCGTGAAGTTGGCTTTGGAGAAATTTTTTTACTGTGGTTTTCCTAATTGGGGGTTGTGGCTGGATGTGGATGTCCAGGTTGATTAGCTTGTGGTCGGATATGACCAATGAGGAATTGACCTCTGGTGTGGAACACTGGTCACCCATGTTGGTAATGACCAAGTCTAGGATATTGCTTCCCCTGGTGGGGGTGTGGGTAAGTTGATCCAAGGCATTGGAATTCATGAATTCCAGAAAATGTTGACCAAAAGAGTTGGTACATGAGTAGTTTTCCCAGTTAATGGTGTGGTAATTGAAATCGCCCATTATTAGGGTGTTGGGTTGTACCCTAATATTTTCCGGTGTATCAAGAAATGAGGAGTGGGAATCCTGGAGCATGGTGGGGGATCTGTAGCAAGTTACAATTTGGATTGCGGTCTTGCCCAGAGTTAGTTGCACTTTGATAATCTCGGATGCATTATGCTGAGCAAAAAGGATATCCTTAATGAATATGGACATGCCTCCACCTTTAGTGTTTTGGTCCAGGTTAGGTGGCCAAAAGGTGTGGTATGAATTGTAGCCTGGTAATGCAGGGGTGCTCTCTGGAGCCTTGAACCAGGTCTCTGTCACTGCACAGATGTCAATGTTCTCCATTTTAAGGAGTGCCTCGAGTGAATGCATTTTGATGTTTAGATTTCTAGCATTGAGTAGCATTACTCTCAGATTTTGCTTGCTTGTACCTGTTACAGTGGTGAATTTGTCATTTGAACCTTGCCTAAAAAAAGTAATATAGGGGTGGCATGAGCCTTAGCCAGTATCTGGAATCCCAAGGGCTGACAGGTGCAGGCTATCTCTGGCTAAGTATCGTGGTCTGTGGATCATGTCATCTCAGGCAGACAGATACTGGATCCCCTTAGAATGACACCAGAAGCTTAGTCAATTGTTGAAGTCATTCATTTTGTCCTTGTACTGTGGTATCATTCTGGGTGATGGCAGGATGCTACTCAGGGTTAAGGTCATACCTGCCTGGGCTACAGGATCGGAGAGCTCCTCCATGTTTCTTTTCATGTAGTCCAGAGAGGTACGTCTCAGGTTATTCACACCAACATGGACAATGACAGTCATATTTGTGCTTGTTGTGGAGTGACCTGGGTGTGTGCATTATGTGGTGGATCTTGGCACCCAGCAGGCAGCTGACATTGCCTTTCTCCTTGTTTAGCCTGGTGAGTGGAACATCAGTGTGCCTCTGACTATAGAGTCACCTATGACTAGAGTGTTGAGTACGTTGTTATGCCTTATGGGCTGTGGTTGAGTGGCACACTGAGTTTGTGGGCTATCTGTCATTTGGGTTGTGTTGGGGTGGAGGTTGCATGCTTTCTGCTTCGGAGAGATCTCTCTTGCTTGAGCAGATTTTTATTGAGAGCCTCCGCAGATCTAGGTGTGTGTTTTGTGTTGCTATGCATGTGTTTTGGTGGTGTAGGTTTTAAAGGACTATGTGATGAGTGTGGTGTGGTACAAGTGTTTACCTTCTCCTCTTGACTGTCTATTCGAGTCTTGGGTGAAGAGAGCTTTGCTTCCAGTTTGGCTATATAAGTGCATCTCTCACAGGTTGTAGTGTTGGGTGGTAGGAGGAGAGGGTTGTCTGTGTACATGAGGTAATTGCTGCATTGCCCCAAGATACCCAGATTCATCAGGTAGACAGGAGAAAACACCATGAGCTGACCCTTAGACATGCCTGGATAGGTGCTTATTTATTAAGTACTAAAAACATTTTTCCTCTAGCAAGTGAGGAAAGTTGAGTGCTGTAGCAATTTGTAGCTTATTTAGTGCTTACAATGAGTTCTGAACAAGTGCTGAGCTCCAAGAAACATATTTGAGTGCTAAAACTAAAAAAAACTGGTTAGTTCTAAGGGAAAATTTGAAGAGCAGACTTTATGACACCAGGAAAAGTTTAACCCTAGCTAAGCGGCGATGCATAAAGTGTATTTTTTTTTTTTGTTATTTTACTTAATATTTTAGATATTTTACTTATTAAGGATAGTTACTTTCTTCTTTTTATTAGCTGTATCAGTTAATGAAGAGAGCCCTATTGTGTTATCTTGCACTTTCCTATTAATAATGAATCCTGATTGATCTTCATGTATTAGATCAGAAGTTATGGCATTCAGTCTTATTGCTAGTATAAACATAAATATCTTGTTGTCTATATTAAAGAGAAATATTGGTCTATAAGATAAATGTAATGTGGGATCTTTATCAAGTTTTAAGATAGAAGAAACTAGAGAATACTTCCAGGAAGGTGTTATATTAGATGTAGTTTTAACTTCAAGGAAAGTGGAAAGAAAAATCTTTAGTGCAGTATCAGGGAGAAGTTTATACAACTCAGGGATTATTCCATCTAGTCCTGGCACATGGTTTATCTTTAGATTTTTGATTTGGTCTTTTAGTTCTTTAAAGGTGAAGGATTTGTTTATTATACTAATTTGTTCTTTTTGATCATTTTTTTTGAATATTTTCTTTTAGAAAGGTCTCAATAAATATGGTGCTACTTATATTCAGCTTTGAACTATTAATGCCATCAAAGCACTTATTAAAAAAATTTGGAATGCTATAAAAGTCTGAGGCTTTGTTTTACTCTTATCTCTCTATATAATTTCTTTGATATGATTTTTTCCATTCAAATACTTGGATCTAATTGCTATTTTGTGTAAACTTTTATGGTTTAATGAATATGAATGTAGTTTAATTTTTTTTCTAGATTTATATAGTTATATGATGAAGGATATCTTGGTAATCTTTAATTTTTTAATGTTATAAAGTCTGTTTTATCGGGTCTATATTATATCATCAAACGCTTAAAAAGCGAATGATGAATAATCGACCCCATGTAAGCGAAAGCTTACAATCTCGAAAGCTCAGAACAGCGATTTTTTTTTCCAAGGGAAAAAAATCGCTGTTCCAAAAGAAAAAAAAATTGAAAGAATACATAAAGTAGGGGGCTTCACCCCCACAACCCCCCTACTTAAATATACCAACTCTGAGATCGCACTACAGTGCCGAAAATGGCAAAGTAATGGAGGCGTCCAAGCAAATTCTTTCCCTGGGAAAGAATTCGCTTAAAAGCCACTTAGCTATTTTGCCTTTTCGTTGTTTTTATTTCGACCAAGACGCATTTGAATGCGTCTTCGGTAATCTAATATGAACCCATTTTATCACTAGGTGTAAGGTTTAGTTTTAGCTATCTATTTCTTTTTGTATTTCTATAAACTTTTTATCTCATTCTTTTCTCTTGGATAAGTACCAATTCTTAACTTTACCATAAAGAACAACTTTTAATGTATCCCATAAAATCATATCAGAGACCTTGCCATTATTATTTAATTTTATGAATTGGTTAATTTCCTTTAAGACCCATTCTTAAAAGCCCTTTACTTTAATTATGTTTGTAGGGATTCTTTGACAAGTGTTTAGATTGTGAAAGCTAAAAGCTATTTTAAATGCAATAGCATTATGATCAGATAACGGGCATGAAACAATCAATGCTTCATCTATTTTAGAAAGTAACGATCCAATTACTAAAACTTTATCTATATTTGTCTGGGTATAAAATCTATAGGAGTAGTAGGTAAATTTTAATGAATAAGGTAGTTTTATTTTAAATGTGTGTTTCAAGTTTCTTGTATTTATATAATGGTTTAAATGTTTAGCTATTGAAGAAAAATTAAAAGATTTAGTGTCTGTGGTACATTATGAGATAAAATACAGTTAAAATCACTGGCTAACAATATCTCACCTCTGGAGTGTAGAGTCATGATATCTAAATATTTCTTTCCAGTTTTTGTGCCAGTGCCAGGTGTGCAATTTTCTACACAAATGGTCTTTCCACCCCACCTGTCCTTACCTCGAATGGCTCAGTCTGTGCTGAAAAGAAACTATCATCCTGAAAACTAAAAGAAAAGCATTCCTGCACTGTCCCTCGCTAAGGAAAAGGACTGCAAGGTCTTTCCACCCCACCTGTCCTTACCTCGAATGGCTCAATCTGAGCTGAAAAGAAACTATCATCCTGAAAACTAAAAGAAAGCATTCCTGCACTGTCCCTCGCTAAGGAAAATGACTGCAAGGTCTATTTCTTAAGTGTAACTGTTGTGCTTATAGATTGCTAGGGTGAACTGGGTCTATGGCTAGCCTAGGGTTCATAGTAAAAGATAGCTTAACAGTCTTAGACTCCCTAGTCAGACTGTTGTAATAAATAATAAAATAAGCATTCTACAGTGCATACAGCCTGTATAACATGTTCCCCCTGCTTACTTCATCTCACATTTGCAAAAGAAATAACACATATCTGTACAGAATTGAGGTTAAAAGCTTGCTTACTCCCAACAGTCAGTAAAATTGTCTGGCTAAACTACAAACTTTGTTTAATACAATATTGAGTAAAACATAGCTCACTTTCAAAATAATTGAGTACAATTGGGTAAATTGCAGCTCACTTTAAAAAGAACTGAGTAAAATCACTGTAAAGTTGTATTCTTTAAGCCTGCATACTCACAGACCCTGGAAATCCTTGTAGCTTGGTATAGCCCCGCTCTGCTTACTCTTGATTTGCGCCCCACCCTACCCATAAATCCAACCAGCCCCCACTAGTGCAAAATTTAAGCCCAATAAAACACTCCCCCCTCCTACGACCTATCACAGATAACCCACACCTCCACACACTACCCCTTCCTGCCAACAACCCTCTTAATTCTCCACCTACATTCCTTACAAAGTACTACTACTATCAAGATGAGACCAATTAGGTTTCTCTCAGTTATATTGCCTGGGCTATATCTCCTCACCATCTATGAAAACCAGCCCTAACTTGGCTTTCACCACCCCCTATCTCATACCATCTGTGCTCACACCTTGAGTGAATCAGACTCAATTAGCTCACTACAAACCTATCCTCTCCACTTCTAACAACCACCAACTAACTAGACCATGGTCCATCTCCCCCAAAACTAGATATTATCATAAAATAATAAGTAAAGTGCTGAAACTAATAATCACTGTACAATTCACTCTGATGAGGGATGGGGACATCCACCCTAACCCTGGACCCACCCTTCTCACAAGTTCCCAGCCCATTTCCTCTTTCAACATATGGTCAAAGTCAAGGTCCCCTAACTCTCTCATGACCTGTCACCTAAACATCAGGAGTATTAACAACAAGGTCCATAATCATCATGCCCTTCTAGCTACCTAGTCACCTGATGTGCTGTGTCTTACAGAAACCTGGCTAAAACCAGGAACTAAAAATGATGAGGTTATCCCACCATGGTACAACATACTTAGACTAGACCGTAACACCAGGAAAGGTGGAGGAGTAGCAATTCTGTTTAAAAACACTATAGATGTCACACTAGCCCCACAACAACCCCCCTTGTCCAATAATGCAGAAGCCCTAGTTAGCAAACTACAGCTTAACAACAGTAAATCTATATTCATTGCCTGCATTTATGTCCCCCCAGACAACAAAGCAAATACCCTAGAAGACTTTCTGCATGACTTTCCAATACATACCCATATAAAACTATGGTGTTAGGAGACGTTGATATTGACTGGAACAATTGTTCCTCTGAATCTCCCACCACCCGTATAAACCTTCATGGTTATACCCAACTTATATCCTCACCCACCAGAATAAATAAATCCATCTACAAAGGTAGTATCTTGGACTGGATTCTTATCAACAATCATCCAGACCTGTATAACATAGGTACCCTCCCAGATGATATAAGTGACCACATACTCACTTACATCATTAAGCATAAAGTAGATAACCACCACCAAGTTCTATATAAATCTATCAGAAACAACAAGAACTTTAACTCCACTGACTTTCAGAATGAACTCAGAGCATGCAAGTGGGCCATACCACTAGATGATGCTGTAGCCTACTTTAATTCTAAATTCCTCTCCATTCTAGATTCCCACACTCCTATCCGCACCCTCAGTACCAAAACTAAGACTGCCCCCTGGCTCTCTAAAGTAACCAAAACCAAAATTATAGCAAGAAATAAAGCATGGGACAAATGGTGCACCTCCAAAGACCCACTTGATCATATTAAATTCCGACAACTAAGGAATTATACCAAGAAAGCCACACTGTTAGACAAAAAAGAACTTCTATCAACACCTTCAGCAAAAACACCAGCACAAACCTCAAAATTTTGGGCAGGCATAAACAAACTGCTCTACCCTGGCCAAACCTCCACCCCCACCCCCACCCCCTCAACTTGCAACCTTAAAACTCCAGAGGAAACTGCTAACATCATTAACAATTTTTTACCAAAACCATCCAATCACTAGCTGGTCAACTACCCCCCACCAGCTACTTTCAAAACTCCTCCACAACCACTGACCCACTCCCTGTCGCCTTCCAACCTGCATCTACATCCACAATCCGATCTCTAATTAACAAACTAAATCCCACTACCCTGGCAGCTGATTTCCTCCCACCAGAATATTTACAAAAAGGGGCAGATGCCATTGCATACCCTGTCTCAATCATAATAAACCTCACCTTAACTGAAGCCACTATCCCATCTCTCTGGAAGGTTTCCCATGTCATTCCCCTTCAGAAAGGAGGGAATTCTTTAGACCTCTCAAACTTTTGACTAATAGCCATACTATCACCACTGGTCAGAATTATGGAAAAATGTATCCACAACCAATTAATGCACTATCTCACCCAAAATAAACTACTGGCCAAATCTCAGCATGGTTTTAGGCCACACCACAGCACCACATCACCCCTCTTATCCTTCTCTAACTCTGTCAACATCAATCAAAACAATAACAGACTTACCTCTGCTCTCTTCCTAGCTCTCTCTAAGGCATTTGATACGGTCAATCACCAACTGCTTCTCCGTACCCTGAAGGAACTGTCACTGAATATTAGCTGTATTAAATGGTTTTAGTCTTACCTGTCTGATAGACAACAAGCAGTTTTATGGCAGAATACCCTATCCGCACATCTACCCATTATTCTAGGAGTCCCCCAAGGCTCCATACTAGGACCACTACCCTTCTCAGTCTTTATCAATGACCTACCCACCATCACTCCCAAGGCCATCTGCATCAAATATGCGGATGACTCTACTTTAATATGTATCGCCTCCTCCTTAACTGAGCTTATGACCCTAACCCAGAATACTTTCAATGATGTAGAAAAATAGATCACAAACCATCAGCTTCTGTTAAACACCAACAAAACTAAACTGCTCATCTTTTCCCCCACCTGCAAATCCTCCTCACCATTCTTTACTGTAAGTTCCAACAATGGCACAATCATATCCCCAGACACTCACACACAACTCCTGGGCATCACAGCCGATAATGCCCTAAAATATGATATCCATGTCAATCAAGCCATCAAATCTGTCAACAAAAAACTGGACTCCCTATACAGGATCAAACCCTTCCTCACTCCTTTTGCAAGAACCACTATCGCTCAGTCCTACCTACTTTCTACCTTCCTCTATGCCTTCCCCCTCTTCACTAACCTGAACCAAGCCACCCTTACCAAACTTGCTAGTTGTTACAACCATATTGCTAGATTTGCTACAGGTGCTACCTCTAGGACCCAGCATTGTATCAACCTAACTCAACTAGGATGGCTGGAGTGGCCCAGTCTTCCCCGAGATAACTAACTTGTAATAACCCTGAAAATACTATATCAACCCAAAAAAACACCAGCACTAAATAAGATCATCAAACCATAGAACAACCTGAGGTCACTACGCTCTGCTGACAAACTGCTGGTGTGAACAACTAAGAGCATAAATATGGCTGGGGACTCTCTATTCGCCAACTCAGTAGGCAAAACTTGGAATACGCTACCTGCAGAACTTACTCACCAATCCTCCTTAACCCAGTTCAAAAAAAGCCTCAAACTACACTTCCAACAGCATTGGCAATGTCCCTGCTTAAACCCCAACTAATCACCACCCGCTGTTCCTGCAAACTCTCCCTAAGCATTTCAGTCATATACTCTAACAAGTGTATGAATTCTTGATGGGACTTAGCCCATAACTGCTTGCATTATTGTCTGAAACTGAAGTGGCATGATTTTGAGGTTGTTTACTATGTTTTATCTAAATTTGTAACCCTACTGAAAACTCCATATTATACTTATCTCTAAATGTTTCTATTGTTCCTAATGTATTTGCACTCTTTCTGGAGCTTTTCTCCCCGGGCCATTGCTGAAAAAGGATATATATCTAGTTGGACTTTCCTGATAAGCAAATGTAAAATAAATAAATAAATACAATTTTTTCCAGTTTTATTACTTCATCCCAAGCATACCATCTTTATCTGAATAGGAATCTACAATCTCAGGTTTTTTTTAAAGTTTTTTTTTCCATAAAATAAGGATACCTCTTCTTTTATATTTAAACTGTGAGATAACCAATACTGAATAGTCTTTATACAATAATCTATTTAAGTCTTCTGATAATAAGTGGGTTCTTGAAGAAAGATAATGTCAGCCTTATGCAAGGATAAATATTTATTTATGCTGCTTCTCTCCATATGGTTATTTAACCCATTTACATCTAAGGATAGACACTTGTATACTGGCATTAATCAAAATGAGCTGTCTTAGTGACATTTTATAACGATGTTCTGTGCTAATTCTAATGGAAATCATAATGGCATTTGTTATGGACAAGAGAGCTCTACTTAACTTAAATTCATTGAAAACAAACAGTTCAAAAACCTTCAGCATGGAATATATTATTCCTAGCTTGTTATTTTCTCTATACAAGCCACTAACTAACTAACCAACCCATGGCATCTATTGGCTAATTCCTGCAACTGCTGTCAGGAAAAAAAAAGAGTGAGGAAATGTCTTGGATAGATTAAACATGAATAAAAAGGAAGATGCTTATTAATAAGTCAACTCGAAGTATAAGCTATAAAAACTAATGAACTACAGTATTGTGCTAACCTCTATTGTTATTGATTCCTAGTATAAATACTAAATAACAGATATAATACCACACGTTAAGTGAACAGCAGGCTGCTCAGCTTTAAGAAGTGTCAGTGTAACACTGAAAACTTTCCCTCTTTAATGTTGAAAGTAAACATGAAATCTGTAACAATTCCAAAATTCAATACAAATATTAAATAATTTCTATTTATATAAAACCTTACTTACAGTTTAATTTCAAATAAAATGAACAATATAAATATAAAAAAAGCATTCAAAAGTCTG
This sequence comes from Protopterus annectens, assembly GCF_019279795.1. Taxonomy (NCBI): domain Eukaryota; kingdom Metazoa; phylum Chordata; order Ceratodontiformes; family Protopteridae; genus Protopterus; species Protopterus annectens. Next base: position 499,804,723 of record NC_056751.1, on the reverse strand, counting down.
TTTTTTTATTTCCAGTTGTTCTCCTGTGTTGAACATGCAGTTTAGAGTTCAAAGGTCACAGTTTACTTCCTGGATTCACTCACAAACATTTGTCCCGGTCCCCATCAATAACACACATAACACCAAATGACATTTGACGACCTTTATTAAATTTCCATAACATAGGTTTGATCACCAACTTTATTAATTACAACTATTCATGATATAATTGATTTTAAATACAGCATAACATCCTTGTAATGTTAATCAGGGCAGCGTACCTACTCACCCTGCCCCAGTAAGCAGTGTCAATACCTCTACTCACTTACTTTACTTATGAAGCAGTGTCCCATCTCACTTCATACACCATTCATTGTAATGTTAATCAGGGCAGCGTACCTACTCACCCTGCCCAACAAGCAGGGTCCATACCTCTGCTCGCTTACTTTACTTATGAAGCAGCATCCCAATTCACTTCATACACCATCCATTGAATTACCTTCCACCAAATAAGCACCATCCTTACCTCAGCTTGCTTATGTATTCAGCAAGCTTCCACCAACTACTCATTTCCTTTCCCCAGATCCTTGAAATGAACATCCAGACATCAGAGGGGGAACAGAAGAGGGCAAGCCTATCTCTCTTCTCTGCCAACCCCAACTGATAAATAACCATACTCCCCACCAACAAAAAGAGGGAGGGTGGGTAGCAAGTTCACGCCAAAATGTGATTGCTTAACCCACCTACACTAGACTAAACCTCTTAAGCCCCTCCCCATCATTATCTCATTTCCTCCCAACCATCCTTGCCTTCACTTAACCCTTTTACCTCCCCAACCCACTTAACTCCCTCTAATATTAACCTACCCCCCCCCCATGAAGATGTCCTGGGACAACTTAATTTGTTGCCAAACTTCATTTGTCCTGGTCACCTTCAAAAACACACATCACACCAAATGACATTTGACGACCTTTATTAAATTTCCATAACATAGCTTTGATCACCAAATGTATTAATTGCAACTATTCATGATATAATTGATTCTAAATACAGCATAACATCCTTGTAATATTAATCAGGACAGCGTACCTACTCACCTTGCCCCAGTAAGCAGCGTCCATGCCTCTACTCACTTACTTTACTTATGAAGCAGCGTCCCATCTCACTTCATACACCATTCATTGTAATGTTAATCCGGGCAGCGTACCATACCTCTGCTCACTTACTTTACTTATAAAGCAGCATCCCAACTCACTTCATACACCATCCATTGAATTACCTTCCACCAAATAAGCACCATACTTACCTCAGCTTGCTTATCTATTCAGCAAGCTTCCTCTAAATACTCATTTCCTTTCCCCAGATTCTTGAAATGAAAATCCAGACAGCAGAGGGGGAACAGAAGAGGGCAAGCCTATCCCTCTTCTCCACCAACCAGCCTGACCAGGCTGTTCCCCCTCCCTTCTACCCAAAATTGTTCAATCCACTTCCCATAAAGGGAAGGGTCAAGCCAAACATCATTTGGTGTACCCATCATCTGTAAAGCACCTTAGAATCCTGTCATATACCCGTTTGCCATGCCATCACTGAAACACACCCTAATGAAAGTAAATAATGTAGGATTACCATGACCCCGTTGTAACGCTAGAACATCCACACCAAGAGAACACATACCCTTTTAGCCCGCTACCTTCAAAGCTGAAATCATGGCTCAACCTGAATGTACTGACAGCCTATAACCACAACAAAATCACAAACTTTAACCCCTTGAACTCAAGATGGCACCCAGTCAAACAAGTAGTAGCAAGTCTCACACCCAAGACCTTGTTACCTACCTACCTACCATGCTTCTTAAAACTCTACTCACAAAATTGACCCAAACACTAAGTGAAATGATCCTTGTGCAATTCTGTAAAACCTTAACCTGGTATTTAACATTAACACTACCTACTCAAGGGACAAATTTGTCACCCCAAGATACCACCCATTAGGAACTGACTCAAGCATCCTGTCACACACCTCCTTGGCCCTTCCCCCACATATGCTTCAAACAACTGGATGAGTGAATACAACCACCCAGGGTTCCAAGAAAGCAAGAATTGAATTTCACTGGCTTACAGGAGCCATAGGGCTATAGCCTGCTAAGTTCCTGTGCTCCTATGAATCTCGCAACTCTACTCATCCCGTGGGATCCCCACACTCCCATAAACCATCCCCAGCAGTTTTCCTCTTGGCTCCCTTAACTACATTTTCCTTACATGCCCTCTATACCAGTGCAATAATCAGCTCCTACTAATTAAACACAGAGCTCTAACATGCCTTACTAAGGTGATTACTCAGACACTCCTTATGCCCCATTCAAGTGGCAAGAACGTCCATCCTATCAAAACATCACCTTTCAAATCCCCTTTTCAAGCCACTGCATGATGCCTTCTGCACATCAACAATTTCCATCAGTAACTGTTGTCTATTTGTGCTCCCCATGTGTAACCTCCTCTCTTGCCACTGCTTCCATCATCTGTGAATTCACTGTATCGCCACAACTGGTACTTGGCACACCACCTTCTACAAAGAAAAGATCAAAATGAAACCCTCTAATAGTAATGAGAAGGCTCCACCTCACCTTATACCCACCTATTCCAAATTACAGCTACAGCATTCCAAGCCCCATCTACAAGAAAGAAAAACAGACACAAAATATCCCAAAATACATAACACAAATTCCAAGACATCTTCAAGGACAATGTATCCTGCAAATCCGGGAAGGAAGGTAGCACCGCCACTCCCATCTTTGACAAAGCAGCCATAGCTGAAGCTATATTTCCAAATGACCCTATCAAATACCCAATATAAATTTAACTACCAGTCAAGTATGTTAAAAGTAAATCCCACACATGAAGGAACCTATCAATATCCACAACCCGGGTAACAATGCAGTTCCAGGACACATCCATTAACGCCCTGTATAAGCCAAGCTAAATTATATTGTAAAACCATCTGCCTAGCTCTTAAACTTCCATCTCCAAATAAGGCACACTAACCAATATAATGTGGAACAAATGGACACAATGCAGCAAACCTAATACCTGACTAGCAGCTTACCAAATACAATCAGGTATTATTTTAAATAGTCCTCTTGCAAACTTAAATGGTTGATAAAACAGGTTGCGACAGCATGGATATTCAGAATGGAAGTCCACAATTCAAATGCCTGTCATTTCTGACTACAGTCTTTAGACTTTACCATAACTTGTCAGAAGACGCCCTTTTAAGGAAAGAAATTTTTATTTATATTTGATGTTGTTTAGGTCATAACACAATTTAACAGTGCTGAATACCCCGAATGAAATTCTTAAACTTAATTATAACCTTCTTTGAGAAGTGCAGGTGTGGTGTCCATCTGATAAATCAAATGTATGTAGCCTATTGCGCCTGTGCCGTGCATAACATTACTCCTCACCCCTAAGCCCACAAAAGCAAAGCTGCAGTGGCTCCTCTACAGTGCACGACCACCACAGACACCCAGAAGCCAAAAACAACCCGACTCAAAAACAGACTCCAACTGCAGCCAACAGCAAAGTGAAACTGAAAGGTTCCACAGGGAAACCATCTCCAATTGTATAGCTCCAATGTGCAACCTCCTGGCCAGGACCACCCACAGAACCTGCAAATACATTTTTACATCTACATTCACTGTTAGTTGCAGACTCTCTACACCAACATGTATGTGCTATACTTCAATCTGTGCAAGTCAGAACCACAGAAGACATACCTGTGATTCCTCTTTCCCTGACAACTTTTCTGTATTATGCATTTGGCTAATGAAGGTTAGAAGTCTTGAAATCAACTCTTTCATGTAATGCAAACACTTAAAAGAATTTCCTCTGCAAAATATTAAATCTGTTTTCTTATTAATGGGGTCCTGTTTTACTTCACTTTACCTAACAAATTTGTTCCTGTCTCTTGTAGTTCCGCATATAATGATATTTACAAAGTTCTGTACACAGAGCACCGGCCATTGGCCAGAATTAGTGCCTAGTCAATTAAAATGGCACTATTCAGCATAAGCAACAATTATTTGTCTTTTATACTTAAAAGGCTTAGGGTCAAGAAACCTTTTCTGTGTTCAGCAATAATTAAAAGTAAATAAACACACCTATACATACATCAAGAAACATGGTGCAGCATACCATTATAACTTGCTTCAATGACTCACCGCCCATCAACAGGCAAGCAGTACAGTCCTGGAACCCTTGTGACCCACCATCAAATTAACATCCGTTTCATTTTTTTTTTTTGGCATTTGACATTAAACTGTCATGGCTCCTCGAGCTGCAGACTGGCAGCCATTGGACACCCCCCCCCCCACATTGCTCCTCCCATATGCGAACTGAAGCCCGCTAACACAAATGCCCGCCAACTGGTAGGACAAATGCACAAAATGCAGAACATGCATAGTCTGCCTACAGCTTTGTAAGGAGCAACAAAAGCATTCAAGCCTCCCTCAAAACAACTACGTTTTCACCAGTAGTTAAGAGCACATTTGTTGGGGGATTTAAGTTCATATCAACTAGGGAAACTGGAAATATTAGCTAAGGTTAGGAATAAAGATGGCCAGTATGTTCGATGGCATAGTTTCTTTATATAATGAATGCATGTATGTATGTTCATTTGTGTCCCTGGCCTTGAGCTCCCAGAATTCAAGCAGCAGGGGATGGAGCAGATGCAGAATACCCACACGGAAGGAGCCACAGCCCTGCACTGACAGAGTCCATCGCCAAGGCTCCCACCACTAAGTGTGCTGGATTTACACACTCTGGACAGCACCCTGCCCTCCTATGGCTCAATTGCAAAGTGACCTGCAACTTTTTCACGAGCAGCCTCCATACAGTTTTACAACTGTGTGATGAATCTTGTACATACAATCCAGCAATATGGAACCACTTGCGGGCATCTCACAGCCCCAGAAACCAGCCTCTGCAAACCAACATGCCAAGCAAAACAAACAAACTCTGACCACAAACTAGGCAAATGGCAGCGGACATGCCAAAAGAGAAAACAAACCCAAACAAACACATCCAATGCCCCACAACCACCACCGACTTGGAACCAAAAATGGCCACACCGACATCAATGAACGAAAACCCCCACCCGCCCCCACAAGAGACGCCTCCACAAAACCCAATCCAACAAAAGCTACTCAACAAAAAACTAATTAATTCAATAGTAAAATAGAATACAATAACAATTATTGTTTTCTTACTCACCCAGTCTCAATCAGAAACTATTAAAGCCACACAAACCATGATGCATAACAAGATTAAAAAAAAGAGATTCCTGTCAGTGACATTTTTAAGTACAAAAGCATTATGCCATTCCCACTTATGAAATAAATAAGTTGCACACATATTATGTAATTTCCCAGTGCATGCATTCCAATACCTAGCCGACTGGGGAGAAGTGACACAAAGGACTTTGACCAGAAGCCTCTATGCTTCCCAAGCCTCCTGCATGAACCTAAAATCTCATCTTGACTTCTAAATTGTACTTTGAAGTATTTTCTTCAAATGGAACTGACGTGTAGAATGGACTTCACCTTTTAATAGGTAATTCGTCAACTTTCCTGAATTCACAGCAAAACCAAACTGGATACAAACAAATGCAGCCAGATGTAGACACACACAATCTTTAAAACTGCCATTTCTATAAGGCTGAAAGCAGACCAGAAAGGCAGCCCACTTACTCCACGATGACGGCCTTCACTCCGTATGTCCTCTCCCCAGTGTCTAAAAGTCCGTGAACACAACGATGCATGAATGAGCCTGTGAGTCCGGTGAGCGCAGCCCAGCTACCAGAGGGCACGAAATACCAGCTGGCCCACAAACATCCTTTCAAACCAAAGATCCACACACCCAATTAATCCCACTGTGCACAGCATCACAAGTTATGAGGAAAATTAAGAAATGGACAAAAAAAAAAGTGGGGGGGGGCTAGCTGAGCCAGATAAAATGAAGAGCAGCCTACCACTAACTGCTCTACTACTGCAGCCATCATCCAACCAAGTTACTAACCAAAGCCTAACATTAAGATTTTCAGACTGTGGCAACTACCACCACAGCCCTAACCCTAAATCCTTCAAAATGGACCACCTAGCAATCTAACAATCCACAGACAAGGGCACTATGGTAAACAACAAACCAATACCAGCACCTACCTAAACTTTGACTAACTAACCTTACCTCCCTCTTCCCTGCCACAAGGCCTACCTGACCACCGCAGCAGTACCTAAGGTCGTCTCGGACCTGAACTTACACTGTAGCAAGTTCACGCCACTAGACTAAACCTCTTAAGCCCCTCCCCATCATTTTCTCATTTCCACCCAACCATCCCTGCCTCCACTTAACCTTTTCACCTCCCCAACCCACTTAACTCCCCCTTAATATTAACCTACCCCCCCCCCCCAAGTAGATGTCCCGGGACAACTTAGTTTGTTGCCAAACTTCATTTCTTCACAGAGATGGAGATTCTTTGAACATCCAAAAGTTCAAGCTGACATCAAAAATCTTCAAATGTAAGTTGGTGGGAATTTAAACTGTAAAAAGAAAGCTTTTTAAATTCTGAAAGCTCACAGATGCATTATACAAGCCACGAGTGAGCTAGAAAGCTGTTTTTCACTACCCCCCCCAAAGTTTAAAACCAGTTAAAAACATATTTTACATAGCTAAATATTTTAAAATATGAATCCCAACAAGGAAAACAGTGCAACACCACTAATTAATAAAATAACATTTGAAAGAGAGAAGTATAACCATTTACATATGTAAAATCACTGCATTTAAATATCTTCTCTCTCTCTTTTTATATCAAACACAATATTTTGACATATACTACTATATAATTATATTTATGTAGAGGGGTAATGAGTGTTTGCGTGAATGTAGAGAACCGTACTGCATAAGTATTTTGATTTATTGAATTCAAAATACAATATTTTACTGTAGTATTATATATGATTATTAAGCTTCTCTTTTAGATTATGTATTCTAAAGGGACTAAGAAGCTGAGAATTTATTTATTTATTGACATTTGTTAACCGGGAAAGTCCACTGGATCAGTGACCCATTTTCAGTGGAAACCCGGGCAGAAAAGCTCCACAAACAATGTATAATACTAAGAAAATCATACATACACATTACAAAAGAAAGTGATTACATATGAAGTTTGGCAACAAACTAAGTTGTCCCGGGACATCTTCATGGGGGGGTTGGGTTAATATTAGGGGGAGTTAAGTGGGTTGAGGAGGTGAAAGGGTTAAGTGGAGGCAGGGATGGTTCAGATGAAATGAGATAATGATGGGGAGGGGCTTAAGAGGTTTAGTCTAGTGTAGTTGGGTTAAGCAATCACATTTTGGCGTGAACGTGCTACATGCAGGTTCATGTCCTGATGACCGGTGTGTTCCTTGGTCAGGTAGGCCTTGGTTTGGTGGTGGAGATAAGGAGGTGAGTAACTGCGGTATAGGGTATGGTTATAGTTATTCAGGTTAAAGTTGATGTCTTTTAAGTATAGGGACTATTTTTTTTTTTTTTATATTAGTGGTGTATGGTAGAAAGCACATGGGGGGATATGTTTCCTGGCCCATATACAGTACACGTCCATTTGGTTTCGGTGGTTGGGTAGGTTAGTGGTGTGGTGGTTTGAGCAACGGGCTGTGATTGTGGAGGAGGTGATTGGTCCGATAGCTTTTAAAAAAAAAAAAAAAAAAAAAAAAAAAAAAAAGCCGCTCCGAGCAAGTTTTTGTCAGCTAGGTGGAGGCTAAGGGCAGGATAGGTGTTTTCCCCCTTTTCTGGCAGTGCTCCTGATTTCTACATGGCATGTTGGGAGGAGCTGTTGTGGTGCATTTCAGCTTGGCCTTACAGGGCCTTCGCTGGCTAGGAGATATGATGTGCACATGTGCTGGATTTTCCTTTAGTTGTCCTCGGCCCCTGTCGCCATGGGGTCCTTCAGTCGGGTGTGAATGTGGTGCCTTTTGCAGTGTTCATGCTGTTTTCTGTACTTATGGTAGGTAGGTTGTTTTGGTGTTCCTTTCCCGAGTCTGTTGCTGGTTGTGTAATTTGGACAAGTATAGCTGACATTTCAGGAAGGCCGGAGTATGGGGGGGGGGGGAATTCAGCATGGGGAGGTTTTGTCTGGTGGCTTGCTGGTGGGGGTGGATTGTGGGGGTTCTGTCAGGTCCAGCAGTGAAGCTGTTGTGGTGGGAGACTGAATGGTTGGTGGGTTCATCTCGAGGTTGAGTCTATATGAAATTGGAGGGGTGCAGGTTTGTGCGTTTTATATATACAGGAAAAAGGGAAGGAAAAATGTGAGTCTCAGGTAGTGTGCCTACTGTTAATTTAGAAGTGGGTAGACTAAGAAAATGGTTATGGGAATTGGCGCTCATTTCCTGAAGTGGGTTTGCAGTTGTTGTGAGTTACCCGCCAAGGAAAAGGCCAGTTGCTCATACTTTCTGCTCGGTGGCATCTGTTATGGCAGGCAGGTTGTTTTGTTGCATTTAACAAGCTAATAAAAAAAAAATATATATATATATATATATATATATATATATATATATATATATAATAAGAAATAAATGAGGTGGTCTATCCTTCATGGTTGGCAGGTCAGCTGTATGGTTTAGTTATTTAAATGACGAAGGCTACCAGGGTGGTTTTGAGGTAATTCTTCAGGCTGCAGCTGTTGGCGGTTTCGCGGGCTCTGGGGTAAGAGAGACATGGCTGGCTATGCACATGTGATGTAGGAAGTTGTGCAGTAGACATAGCACGAGATCCACATGATTGGACCGGTGGTTGTTGGGTTGGTGTGGTGGTCGCTGAACACATTGCCATGTTATGGTGTTCGGATGTGTGTTCGGAGAGCAGGTGAGTGAATGGGGGTTGCTGTGCTCACTTACGAGAGACCGGATGAGTTGTTCTTCCTGGGAGTGTGTGGTTTGGGGGGTTGCTTTCCGAGTTTGTTTGTCTAAGGAAAATCTCACATTCTCAATTTAAGCACTTATTGCCAAAAGGCTACAACATATTTTATAAAACTTGTCTGTCTTTAATATATGGAAAAAAAAAAAAACCCTCTGCGGACAGTTGATTTATATGAAAGTTCGTTTTACATACTTTGTAATCCAGTCTTGTATAAATTCTGCTCAGACTTAGAGAGAGGCATCGTTTTATAACATTATGCAATAAGTAAAGCACTTACTTACAGCAAATGACTTAATTCATTTACTTTCACTCTGGAAGGCTTCTAGAGATACCACTTCCTTGTATTCATTGCAGATGTTCATTACTTGTAAACTTATTTGTAAGCTAGGTCCATTTCTTTTATAAACTTTTCATGTAAATTGCAACAGTCTGAGATTTAGTTAAGGATGACTATCACATTTTAAAAACACAACTTGGATTTCAGTATGAGCTACAATATTTCAGCCATGGTAATTATACATAAAGGAGTTTGTAAATATTGAAAGCTGTATGTTATTGTATTAGAAAGCTGCACTTCTACCTCAACAACTCTGTATGATTATTGGTATTTGAGACAAGAAAGAGGAGGAAATATTTGTAACAATGACTAAACAGTAGTACAACAGCTTAACTCCTCTGTTGTTGCATGTACAATATCTATCATTTAGTGTTTAAACTGCTGCAGCTTAAATTCTTATTGAATGCCTCATATTAGTTATGTTGCAGTAAGTCAGTATATATGTATTCTACTATATACTCTATGGAAAAGAGACGGAGAGGAAGGATAAAGATGAGAGAAAAGAAAAGCAGAGGGGAGAGAAAAAAAATGCTAATATATGTATGAGTATAGATTTATATTTATATCTATACATATATATATATATATATATATATATATATATATATATATATGGGTCTACTGTATAAGTTCGTAAATACACTTCTTCAAACTTACACAGTAGACCCTGGGTTACGCAAAAGTGCACTTAATCGAAAGTGCACTTTCGCGAAACCCGCTTCAGCTAACAGGCTACTACTGATGTTTAGTGCAGTAGTTACAGACCTTAGGGTTAGGACGTGGGTCATGGTAAGGGGATAGCTAGTAGGGCTATCCCCTTACCATGACCCACACCCTAACCCTAAGGTCCGTGACTACCGCACCACAGTGGAGGATAGCCTGTCCTCCACTGTGGTGCGGTAGTCACGGACCTTAGGGTTAAGGCACGGGTCATGACAAGGGCATAGCTAGTAGGGCTATCCCCTTACCATGACCTGTGCCCTAACCCTAAGGTTCATAACTACTGCACCACAGTGGAGGACATAGCACGTTTTCCTTCTGTCCTCCACTGTGGTGCGATCCGTTCATAGAAGCTGAGTTTGCGAAAGTGCACTTTTGAATAAATGCACTTTTGTGTAACTGAGCGGTCTACTGCATTTTTTCGATTACGTGGTATTCGATGAAAAGTGGTAGACCCATATATATATATATATATATATATATATATATATATATATATATATATACTCAAATATTAAAAGAATATAAACGTTTGAATACCCTTCAAAAATTTCATGACAATGGAAAAACTCATATCAGCATTCTAGGTTTGTAGAAGCAGTATTTATAATTGTCCCTAATTGGGTCCTTTGTCCCACTTTTATTTACAACTTTGTGTATATTTCTCGCTGTAAGGGATTGAAATGTATATGGAGGATTAAGCAGGGTATGTCTCCCTTTATTATTTTGCCTTGTGCTTCAGAAACGGCAGTCGCAGTATCTCAGCAGGTACCAGATGTGCCCTGCATGCATAGTCTGTATTTCCCCACAAGGTAAACTGAATAGTGATTTCATAGGGCAGCATGAGAGATGTGTGACAGTCTCTACAGTTTTACTTAGGGCCTTGTCCCAATTTCTTTCTCTAAGATGTTGACAGGGAGGGTTCACAGTGTTTGTACTACTTAGGTGACAGGAGATAAGGAGGCACCGGATTATACATTTAGTATTTGAGAATTGGAATACCCTTTGGTTCACTAAGATAGCATGGGCCTAGGCTCAGAAAAGCCTATATTAAGTGTATAGCACATTGAGGCAATGGACAACACAAGCATAGCTTCTACCTAATTCCTTTGAATGCAAAACCTGTTATTCTGTACATTCCTTCCCGTGTTGACAAGATAGGTTGTCTTTAAAGATGTCTTTGAATGTGCGTTATGTAATTTAAATGATTTATATGTCCTTTTCTTGCAGATGGAGGTTTTGGAATGCTGCTGCTATAATTTGGAATAGGTGGGTATAAGGCAGAGCATTTTAGAGGATTTACTTTTGTCCTTTTCGTTGTAGATGGTGGTGTGATGAGTACCAGTTGTGGTGCTACACAGTGAGTTCACAGATGATGGAAGCAGTGGCGAGCAAAGATGCTACACATGGGGAGCTCAAGATGGCAACAGTTATTGACTGAAATTGCTGGAGGGCAGAAGGCATCATGTGGTGGCTTGAAAGGGGATCTGAAAGGTAACGTTTTTGATAGGTCAGATGTTTTGTCACCTGAATGGGGCTCAAAGTGGGTATGAGTAATCACCTTATTAAGACATATTAGAGCTCTGTATTCAATAAGTGGGAGCTGATTATTGCATTGGTATGGGGGGACAGTAAGGAAGAGGTAGGTAGGGGGGTCCAAGGGGGTAGTGGGTGGGGACGGTTAGGGGGAGTGGGGGATCCCACAGGATGAGTATTCACAACATTCATCGGAGCGCAGGGCTTATTAGGTTAAACCCCTGTGGCTCTTGCAAGTCAGTGAAGCTCAACACTTGCTTTCTTAAGAACCTTGGGGTGGTTGTATTTACTCATTCAGTGGTTGAACTGTATTTAAGAGAGGACCAATGAGGTGTTTGATAGGATGCTGGAGTTGTTCCTAATGGGTGGTGTCTTTGGGGTGACAAATTTGTCCCTTGAGTAGGTATTGTAAATGTTACATAACAGGTTAAGGTTTTACAGAATACCACAAGGATCATTTCACTTGGTGTTTGGGTCAATTTTGTGAGTAGAGTTTTAAGAAGCATGGTAGATAGGCGGTTGGTGTGTTAGTTTTAAAACTGGGTGCGTTGTTACAGGGGAGTTGGGAGGTTTAAAGGAAGTTTGGGTGCAGGATAAGGCTGAGGTAGGACAGGTCTTAATTGCCTTCTAGTGGTATAGGTAATACAAGGAAAGAGCTCTCCATGGGAAAGGCCAGGGCCAAACAGGGGTTAAGAATAGTTTGGTAATGAGTGAATTGGGGGTGTTCATGGCTGGGTATGTAGAGTATTTTGTTGCTGAGCATAGGCGGGTTTTCGAGAACTAGGTCAAGGGGTGCTGGTTTTCGGTCAGCTAAGGTAGGACATTAAAGTTGGAGTTAGACTGTTCCCTACAGTAATGGAGTTGTTGCACATATGGAGCTGGGTAGTGGGTGGGCTAAGGTGATATGCTACAGATAACAGGGTCTTGGGTGTGAGACTTGCTACTAGTTTGACTGGGTGCCGTCTTGAGTTCAAAGGGTTATAGTTTGTGGTTTTGTTGTGGTTATAGGCTGTCAGTACATTCAGGTTAACCCATGATTTCAGCTTTGAAGGCAGTGGGCTAAAAGTGTATGTGTTCTCTTGGTGTGGATGTTCCGGTGTTACAACGGGTTCATGGTAGTCCTGCTTTATTTAGTTTCATTAAGGTGTGTTTCAATGATGGCATCGTAAAGGGGTTTATGATGGGATTCTAAGGTGCTTTATAGATGATGGGTACATTAACTGATGTTTGGCTTGATCCTTCCCTTTATGGGAAGTGGATTGAACAATTTTGGATAGAAGGGAGGGGAAACAGCCTGCTCAGACTGGTTGGCGGAGAAGAGGAATAGGCTTGCCCTCTTTTGTTCCCCCTCTGATGTCTGGATGTTCATTTCTGGGGAAAGGAAATGAGTAGTTGAAGGAAGCTTGCTGAATAGATAAGCAAGCTGAGGTAAGGATGGTGCTTATTTGGTGGAAGGTAATTCAGTGGATAGTGTATGAAGTGAGTTGGGACGCTGCTTCATAAGTAAAGTAAGCGAGCAGAGGTATGGACCCTGCTTGTTGGGCAGGGTGAGTAGGTACACTGCCCTGATTATCATTGCAATGAATGGTGTATGAAGTGAGATGGGACGCTGCTTCATAAGTAAAGTAAGTGAGTAGAGGTATGGACACTGCTTACTGGGGCAGGGTGAGTAGGTACGCTGCCCTGATTAACATTACAAGGATGTTATGCTGTATTTAGAATCAATTATATCATGAATAGTTGTAATTAATAAAATTGGTGATCAAACCTATGTTATGGAAATTTAATAAAGGTCGTCAAATGTCATTTGGTGTGATGTGTGTTATTGAAGGGGACCGGGACAAATGATCAAAAGAAACGCACATTTACCATATACTAAAAGGTCACTTATAGTTATACTGAAACTGATAAAATATAATAATTATAGTAAAATCATGAAGCTGATAAAAATAAAAATAAAAATGCAATCAGCAAGAGGTGAACAGCAAACATATACATTTCTTAGCTATCTGATGTGGACTGTATTTGAAGTGGTAGTAAAAGTTTTATGTGAAGAGGGGTAGAAAGGGTTATGGTGGCTTGAAATTTGTTGTTTATAAAATGTTTTAGAGCAGATTTAAAGGCTTTGAGTGAGTCAAGTTGTGTGATGTGTGAGGGGATGCCATTCCATAGCTTGGCAATGCTGTGGGAGTACAGGCACTCACCAGCTCTTTTGTTGGATGTGGATATATTTAAGAGATGTTTATTAGTGGATCTAAGTGTGCAGGTAGGAGTGTATGCTTGAAGAATAGAATGGAGAGCAGGGCAGTTTTTTGGTTTTATATAGTAAGTTGTAGGCAAGAGTAAGTTGAGTGTAGTTTAGGTAGGGGGGAATTCAAGCCAACTGAGTGGAGATGTAGCTTGGGAATGATGTGTGCAGTTTGGAAGGCCAGAGGCAAATTTAGCTATTTTATAATGACATGCTTAGAGCTTATTAAATAGGATTGAATGGAGGCTGCTGAAAATGGGACTTCCATAGATAAGGGAGGGAATGAGAAGAGTGTTGACTAGTTTCACTTTGGTCTTTGGGTCAAGATAACGTTTATGATGGTAAAGTTTACCTATTTTACAATGGGATTTCTTTATTGTGTTAAGAATATGTTGCTCAAATGTGAGCTTACTGTCGACAGTTATACCTAATAGTTTTGATGAGTTTATTAGTTCAATTTCTGTCTTGTTATGTGAAAGTATTTTAAAGTCTATGTGTGGTGGTTTTGTAGAGAATAGTAGGAGTCTGGATTTTTGGAGGTTTAACAGAAGATGAAAAGGATTGAATGGATAAAAATGAGTTTTGTATGAGTTTAAGGAGATCAGACAAGTTGTCGGAGGAGGAGATAATGGTGGAATCATCCGCATGTTGAATGTGTTTACTTTGTAAGGAGACCTTATGAAGGTCATTTATGAAGGTGTTAATAAGTAGGGGCCCTTGTGGGATGGCTATACTATTGGCTTGGTATTCTGACTGTTCATTGAGACATTTAACTGATTATTTTTTGTTTGTTGAGTAGGAGGAGAACCATGTTAGAGCATTACAGGAGCACCCTAATTTCCCTAGTTATTTTAACAGTAAAGCATGAGACATGGTGTTGAAAGCCTTACACAGATCTAACAGAATTACTGATGTAGCTATGCCTGCAACTAGGGCTTTGTTTACTATGTCAGTAAAAGACAGAAGAGCTGTAATGCTACTGTGTGCTGGATGGAAACCATGCTGTGTTGGGGCAAGGAGATCATTCTCAATGAGGAGCTTAAGAAGTTGAACATGTATGCATTTTTCAAGTATTTTTGATGGAGGGGAGAGTATAGAGATAGGGCAATAGAGAGTTCATTGGAATTCCCACCTTTATATAATGGGGTTATGATAGATTTTTTTCCATATATTAGTAAGATATAATTCTGAGATGGAGTGATTTATAAGAATACTGACTGGGTACGCAATTGCTTTGCAGTAAGTTGTAGATATTTGGGTGGAAGTTTATCAGCAGATAAGGACCAAGGTTTTAGTTTGGATAATAGTCCAAGTACTAGGGATGTAGGTACTGGTTGAATAGTGAAGTGTAGAGTGCAGGTATTAATATTAGAAGAGTTTTTCGAAAATGATTGAGCTATTTGTGTTTTGAGACTGTAGGTTTCTGCCATTATTGATGTAATTCAGTAATTTCTGGATGGAAGTAATAAAGTGGGTATTAAACATATTGGCTATTTGTTGTGGGGAGTTTTCTGGGCAGGGTTTTGGGTTATGTATGGTTTCTGGATTTAGCAAGGAGGAGACAGATTTCCAAAACTTTTTTGGATTGTTTTGTTGGTTAGTTGTACTAAGAAAACATTTTTCTTCTCATTTTTTACTAGTTTTTTGGCCTTATTATGGAGTTGCTTAAAATGTTGTTTAGTTTGCAGAGTTTTATTTTTCCACCATTGTTTCCAGGCATGGTTTCTCACAAGGATAATATGTTTAGTTGATTTTGTTAACCAGGGGTTATGATTAAGTTTTATACATTTGGTGAACATTGGTGCAAGGCTATTAAGAGTGTCTAGGAAGACTGTATTGAAACAAAATACAGCATCATCTAAAGGTAGTTTTTTTATAGGGGCTTTTAGGATGTTGGTGGAAATAGCTTGGTTAAAGTGGATGAGGTTTCTGGTTGTTTTGTAGGAGTGATGTTTGGGAGTGTGGGTTTTATGGGTGTATGCTGGAAGGTGGTCACTTAGTGTGTTCACTAGAGTGCCTGAATTGTAGAAATTATGAGGGTGGGATACTAATATCCAATCTAATATTGGCTTTCATTGAGTTGATGGGCCATGTGTGGGAGTAGTGATAAGTTGAGTAAAGCTATACAAGGTTATGCTGTTAACTGGAGAGTTTAAGGTAAGGTTTTGGCAATTTGTTAGTATCTCCTAGTATGATGGTTTCCTGTGATAAATTTTTGTTTAACCAGGATAGGAAGTCTCCAAGGGTTGGAATATTATTGCCTGGGAGGATGCATAGTACAACTATACAAAGTTGTTTGTTGTTATTAATGTGAAGAGATCCTATTAAGAATTCCATATTGCCAAAGGTAGCTGCAGGTTTGGTATAGGTAGAAATTGTTAGGGAGTCTTTGTAAATTAATGCTACCCCCCACCTTTTTTGTGTAGTCTATCAGAACAAAGTATATTGAAGCCTGGCGGGAGAATTTCTGTGTCTGTGATATGCGGTTTTACCTAGGTCTCTGTTACTGCTACAATATCAGGGGTATATATTGATAGCAAGGTATGAACTTCTGTGGTTATATTACATATACTACATGTATTTATTGTTATCAGGTGAATGTTATAATTGTTAGTAGTTTGTATATCAGTGCATTGGTTATTAGGTCTGGGTTTAGGGTGAATATCACCTCAGTGCTGTAGGGTGAATAGGAAATGTATTATACTGTATGAGAAGTATGCTTTTGTCATGGGTTTGGGGAAGGTATAGTAAGATAGCTTGAATTTGGTGTTGGTGGGTAATACATGAAGTTTGGTTGAGCATATGTAGCTACATGAGAATAAAGAAGGAGCAGTAAGAAAATAACTATGTGTTGTTAGTGATGAGGAAGTTAGGGTTGAAGATGAAAGAGATGAGAAGTATAAGGTGGTGTGTGGGGTGGTAGCTTGGGTTAATATTAATAGTGTAATGAAGGTGGGAAAGAGATAAGAGATGTGTATGTAGTGTGACGTGTGGTGTGTAGAAGTGGAAGGATAAGGGTTAAAGTCAAGTGAAATAGTAGTGAATGGGGAAATTAGGTGAGGGAGGGATTTATATGCTGTCGTGTGATGTTATTGGTTGTGCAAGTTTGTGGAGGAGTTACAAGAAATTGTAAATGTGATGGAAAAGGGGGTGGGTGGGAATGGGGGTAGGGTAGAGGAATGGAGTGAGCCCGGAGCAGGTTGTGTCTACCTTCAAAACTGCAGGAAAAATGCTAAGAAAAAAACTTCAGCAAATGGCATAGTGGATATGTATGAGTTGCTTAACACCATAAACAATATCAAAAAGGTTGTACCTCTAACAAAAGAAAGTAATATGTAACACAATAACTTTTGGGACACTATTGAATTTTCAGCAATGACATAGGACTAAGAGGAAGGGAAAAAGAGGCAGAGAGAGAGAGAAGAAAATAGGAGAGTTGGGTATTATTAGCTGGACAATGGCTTTCACCAGCAGGGGTAAGAAAAAGTCAAGAATGCATTATTTTCACTGAATAAAGTTAGAAATTAATAATTAAGAGCTCAAACTGGCAGGGGAGAGAGGAAAAAGTTAGAGTTATAGCAGTGAGCTTCTAATATAAAACCTACTAAGTCTATGTGGTCCAATAAAAATATATGTATTAGAAAGATACATACAATTATTTTGAAATGGAATAGAGGACCAAATGGTGCTTCCCAAAAGGCTGCAGTCACAGATAATGATTTTCACACAGGCAGAATGGCTGAGACAAAGTTCAGTGCAAAATGTATTAAGGTGAATGAGCTTTTGCTTATTGTGGTTGCTCTTCTGTTGACAGGGTGAGATTACTAAAACAAAAAGAAATAAGGAGAAATAATGAATGTTTGGCATGCACAAGAGCTGTTATGAAAAAATAAGGCAAAATATAGTATTGTTGAGCACATACAAATATAAATGATAGTGTTTGTGTATTAACAGCTTTGCAAGTGTAGCACTGTAAGTGCATTCAGTAATGTTGTTTTTCTGTTACAAATAACTGCTTTTGTTACAGTATAAATAGTACAGGTTTCACATATACAGCTGCAGGGTTAGTCAGCTATCAAACCAGAATATAAAATAGGCTGTACATAACAGTGATATTAGCCCCCTACAGGAGTAAGCACACAAATCACTCTGTAACAAGGTAGAAAAAGTTGTTCAGTAGAGGTATTATACAACATATATGTTGGAAATATACAAACAAATGTAAGGTATCTGACTATCCTACAATAATATCACTAAAATGACTGGTGTAGACACAAGATAATAATTTAATTAGTCTAGCACCTTTGAATTCGTATATAACTCTGCCAGATGCAGCATCACCAACAAGTCTAGCTTAAACTAAAAGGCAAAACATTTAACTAATTAACACCCCCATATGCTGTTGTGGCATGCGTTACGGCATTTAACATCCATGCCACTGCAACGGCACAGACACTATGCACATTTACAGTCCCTTAGTTGTAAAATAGATTTTAAAACCCTTGCAACAGCAGTTGCTTATTGTGTATACTATCAATAGCCTCTAAAACCCTTGCAACAGCAGTTGCATATTGCATATACTGTAAATAGCTTTTAAAACCCTTGTGACAGCAGTTTCTTATTGCATATACTATAAATAGCCTCTAAAACACTTGCAACAGCAAAATAAAATAATATTTAACTTACAGGAGAATAAAAAGTAATACCTTATTTAAATCATCCCAGGAGAACAATAAGTTATTTCATTGATGTTAAAAAAATGGAAACTCACAGATTATTCATTTGTCTCTAGGTTTCTTCTTCTTCTTTTTTTTTTGTTTTTTTTTTTTTGTTTTTTGATTTACCAGTCATTTTTTGATGCCTGTCTCTTTAAAATGATGATGGAGTCCATTTCTTCAACTGAATATAATACGTTCTTTTTCTGAACAAAAGTAATGGCTTCCTTAAAAGCATCAAATGCTTTCTTTCCTTCTGGTAAAAAGAGTCTTAATTTAAATGGGGTGATCAAGTGAGTTTTAGTGCCAGCTTTTTTAAAAGATTTTTAAAAGGGGAATGCAGGCTTTCTTTTTTTGATACTACAATAGAAGAAAAGTCATTATCAAATCTGATTTGTGAGTCTCCTAATTTTAGAGGTGAAAGAGAACAGGCAGTTTTCACGATAAGGTCTTTATCCTGACTAAAAAAAAAAAAAAACTTTACAATGCTGGATCTTTGATGGATAGGTTTTCTGTTTGAAGGCATTGCAGCTAAAGATCTGTGTACTCTTTCTATACTGAAAGATAAAGCTTCTGGTAGATGTGATCATTTAGGAATCCATGAAGATAGAAAGTTCACCATATTTTCCCCTTCTGTTTGTTCGGGGACCCCATAAATTCTGATGTTATTTCTTCTGGTTCTATTTTCCAGATCATTCATTTTCTGAATACGTTTGTTTTTTGTTGTAGTAAGAAATCAATATTGTGTTCTCCCTCTGATAAGCTAGAGTCAGTATCAGAAATGGAGTATTCTATTGCTGCTATCTGGATTTTCTGTTGTTTAAGAACGTCATTTATTAATTCAGTTTGTTTGGTGCAGTCCTCTTTTATTTTGTCCACTTTATAGTTAAGTTTGTCTGTTTTGATAAGTAAGTCTTGAATATTAGAAAGGTTAGACTGTAGCTCTTTCTTCATTGTATAGTCTTGTTGAACTGTCTTGGAATGGTTCATCTTCCCTCAGAGATATTCTTTTTTTTTTTTGCTTTACTCTTGAAGTTTGACAGGAATATATAAAAAATATCACTTCATTTTTACACCAAAATGATCCTGGAAGTTTCCAGGTGTTAAATCCAGAGCTTTTAAGTGATAATTTTTGAAAATATCAAAGCAATATTGTCAAAAGTAATTGAATGAAGCAGAGCAGAAATTTTATGCTGCTTTCAGCTTGCCATCCTGTCCACACCCGTACCCCCTTCACATTCTTAACATGGTTCACCTGAACTTACAATAGGCCATGTGCAGGCATTGGCCAACATAAACTCTTCCCACACATATGCCTTATTTTTTGTGTCTAATGCACCTGATGCCTTTTGACATGTTGGCATCAATTAGTCAAATCCAAAAAATCCTTACAGTAGAATGGAGTAAAAGGCCCCTTTTTTAACATGACAGTTTTCCTTTCTTTAGTATCCACTAGAAGGTCCTATAGTTATGGCCATAGCAAACACCAACCACCTTTTCAGCTAAAAACTCTTAATACCACCTCAGCTACTGAGGTCTTGCAGAGGGTCTATTCAAATTCCACATCTCTGACTTCCACAGGTAAATTGAAGAAGCTTTTTCAGAGGTAAAAGATGAAGTCTTCCAATACAGAGGCACTGGCTAGTTGTTCCCTGGTCTCTGCCACTTCATGCTTGTCTTTTTTAAGTATATCTAACATTTTTTCTGCATATCACCTTGTTGAAGAAAGTGTCCAGAATGTATGGCCATAGATCTGATGAAATGTATAGAAAGCTGATCCCAACCTTTGACTCAGTATGTTTTAGTACCAAGTGTACTTATATGCATCCTTATGAGTTTAGCACGTATTATATGTATAATCTACAACTAGCCAAAGTCCAAAAACAGTTCACCACTTGAATTCTGATCAGACAAGTTACTACTTCCATTCTCATCATGTCTGATATATGTATTATACCCCAAGTAAGTACTGAAATAGCCAAAGAACTGGAGGAAAAGTAAGCATGCATTTTTAAGTTCTGAATAGAGGACAATTAAGAAAGCTAAGATGCTCTGTCCTGCCATTAGGTGTACTTGCAAATACAACAAGAGAGTTTCCTTTTCTGTAACTATTAGTCACACTTAGGTCAACCTTGTTTTATTGGCACCATCCCTAAATATATGCCACTCAGCCTGTGGTTTATTTGGATTCCCAAACCTATCTTGAGTTTTAAGAAAATGCCCAAACTTAAGGATCCCCTCCAACTTGACCACATTTATATACATGTAGTTACAGAGACATTGTTTCAGAGCAATGAAAGCACTCCCTTTATTTCTGTGTATAGTGACAGTCTACTGGCAATTGTGTCGGTATATCATTATCGGTCAGGGATATCGTCAATTCATGAAAAATTCCTTAGGACACCACATTTTGAACTCCTAGCTGTCCAAATCACCATAAACAAGACTAATTACCACCACTTCATCTCTAGATGAAGGACACTCCCATGCACCCATCTGAACATGATGACTATCATAACACATTAACCAAAGTCCCAAATAAACCCAATACCTTTCTACAGGGGGAGTACCTCTCAATTTCTCAAAGTAATTGCAGGGAGCCATTAAATTTGGTTAAGCATAAATTGTCCTAATGGATGGTGGTGGGTTGGGGCATGATGTCTAAATTTCCACTCAAGAAGAGCATGGTAAGTGAAATCAGTATTCTTTGGGTGCTAAACAGATAGAGTTGCACAGTTTTCCAGAAATGCATCCTTACTACACTTTGACATGTTTAAACATGGAGCAATTTCTCTAAGCCCCCTCAAAAGCTGAAAATGTCCTCATCTATATTCCCTAATAATATACCAGGTTGTTTTGTTATCATTACCAGATATGGCTTATCTGAGCCCATACTTAACCTCTTTCTAAGCCTCTCTGATGGTTACATTCCTGAAGCCTGAAAGACAGCCATTGTAATGCCATTACACAAGGGTGACTCAACCATGGAGCTTGATCACTATAGCTCTATTAGTCTCACTAGCCTCATATGTAAAGCTATGGAGTGTATTATCTCAGCATTGAAAATCTCTGAACTCTGGACCCTCATAAATTCGGCTTTACTAAGGGAAGGTCCCGCCTCTTTAACCTCATTAATTACTTTGAAAAACTGAACAAAGCTGTGGATAACAGGTATGCAGTGCATATAGCATATCTAGACTTGGTCAAGATCTTTGACTATTCCCTATGAAAGCATTACTGACCTGTAAATCTGAATATAAATCCTTTTTTTGTACAATGGATAGTTAACTATTATACCATGTTCCCCCCAAAACGTGCACGCTGATTGGCCAGCGTGCCCATTGTAAATCGAGTTATACTAATGGAAAAAGGTCCGGTCATCCGGACTTTTTTCCATTAGTATAACTCGTTTTTTTAAAACACTGTCTCGCTATGTTAAATGGGATTAACAGCTTTAAAATAAGCAACGGAGATCTCCGTTGCTTATTTTAAAGCTGTCTCGCTATGTTAAACCCATTTAACATAGCGAGACAGTGTTTTAAAAAAAAGCAACGGAGAAAGCAAGATCTCCGTTGCTTTTTTTTAGTGTTTCGCTATGTTAAATGAGTTTAACATAGCGAGACAGTTTTAAAATAAGCAACGGAGATGTCCGTTGCTTATTTTAAAACTGTCTCGCTATGTTAAACTCATTTAACATAGTGAACACTAAAAAAGCAACGGAGATCTTGCTTTCTCGTTGCTTTTGCTCAACTCTGATGTACTGCGCAGGAGTGCAGTACATCAGAACTGCCGCGGATGCCAGACATCTGCGGAAGGGCAGTAAACAGGCATTATACTATGCCATTATTTAAGAAAAGTAATAGTTTCTTTTCTTAAATAATGTCATATAATAGCAATAACCGCCTGGGTGTGGGTAATGCTAAATTTACCCACGGTTGGCTTTGTTTGGTCCCTCGTGCTTCGCCCTCGGGACCAAACCACACCAACCGTGGGTAAATTTAGCATTACCCACACCCAGGCGTGGGTTATTGCTATAGTATAACATAACACATGTGTTTAGAGAATCAGATGACAGTCCTGAATGGGCTCAGCGGTGGACCATCTCCTATTTAATATCTCACCTCTCCTAGTTTGCTTCTCTTTCAAAGGCCTTCAGGCCAAAACTACTGTCCAATGGTTATGTAAGTTTGTAGGTAACTGTACATTGGGGAATGTTATCCCATCTTCCACTGACTCACAGTTGCTCCAACATGGGTTAGACCATGTTAAAAATTGATGCAAGGACAGTGGCCTCAAATTATAATGTGAAATAAAATGCAGTGTAGCTTATTTTAGTAACAGAACTTTTTTGCATACCATATAGGTGACAAACACTCCTCCAATCAGACACTGCCATGTATACTCTTGTTGATAGTTCCTTATCATTTCACCATTATGTCTCCTCAGTAGCTTGGACATTCATCTATCTAGCTCATCTAATTTCCAAAGGCATTTCCATCAGACCCTTTATATTCAATAATGTGTCTGATAAGATACGTGTAATGTATCTTTTGCATGTATTTGCCTAAACATATCACTTGAGAGACTTCAATGATACATAATTTAAAAGATCAGTATAACGGTGGATATTACATACTGTTTAATAATAAGTTGATACTAGTAGTGAATTTTCAACATGTATGAATAATTTAATGTTTGCCTTTTTTTGCTCATTAGCACACCAAGAGTTAGGCATTCAGTGTTTCTTAAGCAAAATCCAAACATCAAGTATGTTATAGAGTTTGGTATATAATTTAAAGGCACAAAATAGTCTCATGGCCTCACTGAATTTTGGACTCAAGTTTAGTTCTGTTGCAAGCATTGATTTTTATGTCTTTCAGCATTTCTTTATCATTAATAAGTATCTGTTTAGCTTCTGCCAGTTTCTGTAACAATGTACCATCTGTGTTGAATTTAATATTATACGACCCCTAACCGGGAAAAGCCGAAAGACACAACAACAACTTAGCTGCTGTGTACTTTTTCTTAGAGATGCATCATATGATAAAAATAGTTCCTCATATTATTTAAGAAAAATCATTAGTAAAATTTATCCCATGTTCAACTGTAATATAAGTTTAACTCTAGCTAATTTTGGAGGGATCAAAATAGCAATTTTTTAAATTTATTTTATACTATAGCATTTTAAACACATCAATCTGTTTATTCATTTTCTGAATGAGCATCTATTTTATCTGAAATCTTCCCTTCCTGCATTCATTATTTTTTGCACATAAGTGATTCCTGCTTGTTATCCTTTACATAAAATTTCCCAGTTTCTTGGTATTCTTCTATTTATGAATCCACTCTTTGGAGTTGTATTACAAAATCTTCTAGATGCTTATTTATTTAAATCTACAGGTGTTAGCTTTATACAACATTCTACCTCTCCTAAGCTGATCTGCTACTGAAGAAATGTATAGGCCTTTTAAGATTTTTTTGCAGTCTTATGTCATGTTACTTTCAGAATTGATCGAAAGTCAGATTTCTCTGCAGAATACTCTAGTTTCTATATTTTGACATATTCCACACTATATGTCTGTATATCTGTTGTTCTACAGATGTGCATTCCTTAACTAATCTATACAGCTCTGTCATACATTCCAAAATACTTTTGTGCCTCTTTTGACTTTTCTAATGAAGTAATAATAATAATAAAAAAATATTTACATTTAAGATGGGTTTGAGAGTCAGAGTCTTAAGTAACACCCCTATGGTTTTGGTGAATAATGTTTTAGATTTGTTTAGTTGTTGGTATGAAACTGATGTTGCTAACAAACTAAAGTCTAATATTAATTTGTAACAATTAATGTTCCTCTGAATTCATTTAAGCAACTAGAAATCAGTTGTGATACATTCACTCAAATTTGCATACACAAGAAATGGTCTGTTTTGTTTTTACACAGTTGACACAGTCGTTTGCTTAGAAGCATTTATTATCTCTTAATTAAACTAGCACAATTCATTTGAAATACTTAAACTCACAGTCATTTGTATGTAAAAACTGCTTATAAGTCATAAAATCTGCCTTTGCTTTCAAACATTGATTCTCACCCTTTGCTTAAATAGACCCATTTCACTCAAAACACATCTGCACAAAATTTCAGGCAAGACAAACAAATAACTACTTTGTAATAAAAAAGAAACAATATTAAAACTTAAAAGTTTTGTGACAGCAAATAACATGGCTCTGCATTTATACGTTTACAGGTGCCTAAACTGACATAATCAAAATTGCTGCAATAAATAATCTGTTATTTTATTTGACACTTGTTCTGCTCATATGTTGTGTCTTTCGGCTTTTCCTGGTTAGGGGTCGCCACAGCGGAACTCTGGTCCACTAATGATTGGTAGTTGATTTTTACATGCCAAGTTACCAGCCCTGATGCACAACCTTCAATGAAGGTACACCCATTCACGTATGTCTCCACGCAGAAGACGCTCTAGCTGAGAATCGAACCGGACAGTGTCTTACTGTAAGGCAACAACACTACCGCAGCACCACCATTGTTCTTCTCATATTCAAGCTGTAAACTAGCAGCAATATATGTAATGTTCCAGTTCAGATGTGCTGTAATTCGTAAAGTACGGTTTGCAGTACTGGAGTGCAATTAAATAGTACATGCAGCCATCTTTAATGAAGGAAGCTGCCAGACATAATTAATATATTTTGTAGATATGTAGAGAAAAAACAGTCTGACGTACACAGAGGGAGTGAGAAAGAAGTGGGGGAAAAAAGTAAGCCTTTAATACTTCAAATAAAGATATAAATATTATTAGGATCATTTTTATATATTTTGAGAAAGGCTTTGGATGAAAAGAGAGGCTATCATAAAGAAAATAAGTATTCTGACTAAACATGAAGAAAATGCAATTTGGATTTTTAGACATGAAAATGTTAGATGTCCAAATGTTTACTTTCATAACCTTTTATTAGCAAAGCATAAAAAACATCAGGTACCAAAAGCATTTTGAGGCCATAGATATCAACTGAGCTTTCTTTTTGAAATCAGTCAGCTGACACATTTCGCCTATTGCTAGATAGAATTGACAGAAGCATAGATACATGGATGGTGGGTAGATAATTAGACAGACAGACATATATACATAGATTGAATAGGTTAGATTGGATTAAATTAGATTAGATAAAAGATGTACATTTATGATTTGGTTCCTTCCTAACGATAATCTAAAGAATAGTGCATTTAAATTTAATACATACACAAATATTCTACATACTTAATTAAAATGCAGTGATAGCTGATATTTAACATCCCTTAATGTAACAAGGAGCTAGAATGTACTGTACCTGACATTTACATAATAATGACTGCCCTATAGGAATTAAATATAATTAATTAGTATTCCTGAGAACTGAAATAAATTAAGTATTTAAATAGATAATGCAAGGAATGTTGTAAGTGAAAATTTCAAATAAGTACGTGCGCGTGTGTGTGTGTCTCATGATACTTTGTAGGACTTAATTAAACCACTACATATATTATAAAAAGGCGCTGAAGAATTTGAATATGCTTGAACTGTTACTTTTATTTTGGGTTTGATTAGGCAAAAAAAGACTTCATGAAGATTTTACTGAATATGTAATTTCAACAAACAAACAAAAAATGCTAACTTTTCTTCATATGAAACATTAGTAAACAATATTATTAAAATGGACCCAACAAATATCCCCTGCTTATGCTTTTACCAACTTCAGATGTTGCAGAAAAAATGTTCTATGTTTTGTTGCAAATATGGAAATTCCTTGCATCTATCTCAACATATCATGCTGCATACTCGGTGCTGAATAAAGGTGAAGGTCTTCAGTAAGACAGCATGTAACAGATTGTTACACTCGGTACTGAATAAAGGTATAGGTCTTCAGTAAGACAGTATGTAACAGATTGTTACACTCAGTACTGAATAAAGGTGAAGGTCTTCAGTAAGACAGTATGTAACAGATTGTTACACTTGGTACTGAATAAAGGTGAAGGTCTTCAGTAAGACAGTATGTAACAGATTGTTACACTCAGTACTGAATAAAGGTGAAGGTCTTCAGTAAGACAGTATGTAACAGATTGTTATACTCAGTACTGAATAAAGGTGAAGGTCTTCAGTAAGACAGTATGTAACAGATTGTTACACTCAGTACTGAATAAAGGTGAAGGTCTTCAGTAAGACAGCATGTAACAGATTGTTACACTCAGTACTGAATAAAGGTGAAGGTCTTCAGTGCATACCATATGAAGGCAGTATGTAACAGATTATTAGTTTGTGCAGTATGTAACAGATTATTAGTTTGTGCAATGCAGAAACACTCAGCATTCTACCTTTCAGTGGGTTACAGTATTTTATCATTACAGATATATTTGAGTTACATAACTCAGCATGTTACAGTACAGTGGCCTATAGCTATCTATAGTTACTAGTACATTTATCTGGTTAAGTGAAATAACCCATAGTACTGTAACTGTACAGAAAAATCATAGTCAGTGGTAGATATACAGTGTTTTCTTAGAAACAGAACAGAATTCTTATTATTTCAGAGAAATATTTTAAATTATGTTAGTGGTGATGTCCACAGTTAAAAGGTTAAACATAGGATTTAGAACATCAGGACATATTAAAGCATGTATTTTTTGACCACCCACTTTCTGAAGAATAGTCACAGTAATTGGCAGTTTCTAAACAATGGAGGAATTATATGCACTTCAGCAGAAGGTACATACAATCTGGGTAAACTGTTGTCAATGTGAAAAACAAGTGAAGAAACAAACAAAAAATATTTCCTTTAGTCATCAAGTAACACTTAGATATGTACTAGATATAAGGTTATTTGCTTTTTTTTTTTTTTTTTGCTGACTTGGGAAATCAAAGACATATATATAGAGAGTTATGCAGTACCCCCTCACAAATTATTTTAGTCCCTTGCTGATGGTAAATAATGCTCTATTGTAAAGATACCTTTATACTTACTCATACTAAAGTACATTGTTTTAAACTCTGTTGTCTATTTTCAGTTTCAGGAAGTGGAAAGTACTCAATGAAATGTAACATTCTGTAGTCATACATTAGTGATTGAGTCATATCTCAATGAAAACAGTAACACAACAAAGCATCTTTGTGATTCTAAGGGTCTAGCCCATAGTGTGTGCCCTTATATAGCTACACCTCTAACATAAAAATAATCTAAATACACCAGTGCCAAGATTGTATATCACTGAAGAAAAAGGAAAAGTCTCTCTTGCTACATACCATAATGGTACCTAATGGTCCCCCACCACCAACACTAGCACATTTATGTCATTCAGTTGAAAATAGCCTTTTGGTCATGTTTGCTGCTGTAACATGGGGCAATTGCCATGCTGATCTACATGGCTGAGCATCATACCTCTCAACTGTCCAGATTTTTGCAGAATATCCAGATTTTTGCCTCATATTTTTGGTCTATTCCTCTTAAAATTTGTCATTTTCTTGCAAATCGCTGTGATAATCTGAGGACGGAAGTCACTAAATAATGACATACATTTCAGTTTCAGACTTCAAATCCTTCAGAAAATGTATGTTGACACAAACCCTGTTAATCTAGCAACTTTCTACATTTATAAGAGCAATATATAAAATCTGTCCCTATTTTTGGGCCATTGTCCCACCATTTTGTCAGGCTTTGCCCAGATTTCTTGCACTAAGAGGTTGAGAGGTATGCTGAGCACTTTCTTGAATTGCTTGGCTTCTGATGGTGGTCCCAGGAAGAGAGCACATGACTAGTTAGAATTTGCATAACCCCAAGAATGCCTCTCGGCTGCAGGGTAACCCTTTGTTGCACTGCATTTCTTTGTGTTGGATGGAGGACTGTGCAGCACTGTGTAATGGTGCTTGTAGAATACCAAAAAGGTACAATGATGTGCACATGGCTGTGTACACCATTGTGGATTCAATTCATAGTGTAAATGAACAGATACCTGGATCACACAACATGGGGAAAAAGAAGTTTACTTATCTCCATTTACCTGCAGTTCATTTTGGCTAAATGGTTATCCAGTCACTTGAATTACACATATCTAAATACATATCAGTATATCCATACTTACAAACTCTCATATAATTGCGCGTTTGTGTGTGTGTGTGTGTGTGTGTGTGTGTGTGTGTGTGTATATATATAATATATATATTATATATATATATATATATATATATATATATATATATATATACATGTATATGCGTACATAAATCTATAAGCTATATTTTATTTACTTTGTGTTTAGCTGTTTGTAGCTCACTTGCTCACACCTAAGCATTTGTCTGTGAATTCAAGCGTGAGTCACTCGTACGCACAACATATATCACTAAATGTACCTTTTCTGACTCTATGTGACCTCTAATAAAGTATATTCAGGAATCAGGGGTTTGGGTCGGGTTGCAGCAAAAACAATTTTTAGCTGCTGTCAGTCATGAATGTCTGTCTTTGGTGTAGTTTCAGTGAAAGTCAGCAGGCATGAGTTAATCTTCACTCCTTTCATGTCATCATTAGTATGCCATAGTCAAACTTATCACAGGAAAAATTGTAACATCCAAGACAATAGAAAAATTATGTTTCTTGTATTTAACACATAAGTTATTTTTTCATACTCTTTCCTAAATGCCAGTAATGTATTTTATAGAATAAGTTGTCATTTTTGAGCAACATTCTTTAAACACTTCATTTTCTGAGAGAACCTTATCAGCATCCTTTTCAACAGCAATGATGCAATCTACATCCATGTAGAGGCAACAGGCAAGTATTCATAAACACTTTATTTGACCTGATGCACTAGACAGGATTTCAGTTATCTTTTCTTTTTCTTCTGTACGTAGAAATATTTCCAGAGCCAAACAATACTTTAGGGGATTAATTTAGTCATTAAGAAACATAAATTTTCAGTTTTTTTACAGATGATCTCTTGTTTTTCTTAACCTAGATATCTATTTTCCCATAAATCTGGAAGTGTAAACCTCCTTTTGGTCTTTCTTTAGACCATGAGATATGCACATACAAGTCTGGCCATATTTGGGTTAATTATATGCCACTGCTACCCAAACATATATATTACCTATTGCCCTGAGAAAAAGAAGCACCTTTAAATATTTACAAATGTACAATGTGCCTTCTAAAAAGAAGGCTATACTTGCAGCTCATGATATCATCATAAAGCAAGTCAAAGCTATCATTAGGAATAAAACACTTTAGCACTTCTCTGTTATACTCTGTGCTATAATGTTATTTATCCGTAAACAAATGACATTGGAAAAAGGATGGTATTGGGCATATTAGGGTCTGACAGTCATCTACACTAATATCCCTTCAAATTTCACTAGATAGAGCTCATGTCTGCTACAAGTTCTTCCATGCAATGATGTAATCTAAGCAGTCCTCAACTGAGGCAAAGACTGGCATATACCCATGAACAAAACTGAGCTAAAACTGAATGTTATTAACATAGCAGTGATAATGGTTTCCTCTCTCTCTCTCTGGAGGATTATCGCTCATTTGAAGCACACACAAACTGGACAGATTGGAGCAGACTACAGCTGTGAAGGACTTCATAGCTTATCAAGATATGCAAAGAAAAGATAAAGCCCAACAGAACATGTTGAATGTGACCAAGAAAATAAGATGTAAACTGACTGACAGGATATGAAGAAAATCTACAGTCATACATCTCAACTGTACATATTTTCGTAGAATGTCCATATTTTTGCCTCATTTTTTTTCGTGTGTTCCTCCTAATATCTGTTCCTTTCTGGCAAATAGCTGAGTATTAAAGTCATTAAATAATGACAAATATTTGAGTATAAGACTCCACATCCTTCAGAAAATTTACGCTAATGCAAAACCTATTACTCTATCAGCTTTCTAAGTTTGCAAGAGCAATATTTAAAATCTGTCCCTATTTGACCCCCCCCCCCCCAATCATTTTAGGCTTTGTCCAGATTTTTTTGCTCTAAGAGGTTGAGAGCTATGTCTACAGTGAATGTTCAGCCACATTACAATGATTCTTCAGTCAATAATATTGACTATTACCATGAGATAAGGAGGATGAAGATGGGATAGACCAACTGAGTCTTCACATCTGACAGGTTACCAATATTTATAAGTTGGACACTCTAATTGTTATGTCCTGAGCTGAAAATTAATTGACGCAGATTCAAGAGTCTGTAAGAGCAGATGAGAAGATATGTGAAGACAGACATTTAGAGATGAGGCAATAGTACTTTAGATGGCAAAGATCAAGATTAGGTTTGTGTTAAGATGAAAAGAGGCCCTATCATCACTGCAGCTTGCACAATTCCTCCCTCCCAAAAGAAAAAAAAGCTTGACATAAAGGTACCAGACAAGATTTAATCATCCTGGTTTGACAAGGATTCAACCTACAATAGGCCAGATGAAAAGATTAACCAACCTTTACTGATTCATCAGAACTGACATAAGTGAAGGCTGTCAAGGAAAACTTTGGAGTGTTGACACCCGAGTTACTGCTAGGCACAGTGGATGTGCCTCACTGGAGCTATAAATAGTCATCTAACACTCCCACATTGTGAGAAAAGCTCTGATGACCAATAAAAAGTAGACAACATACTCACAACACTTCAAAATGACATAGCTGGACAGTTTCTCTGTAACCTAAGTCTCACCAGACAAAATGTTTATATTTATTTCACAGATCTTTACGGCACTCTATGCAACAGACATCCTTAATATGTATGTTTATAAGTATTTGCACCCTCCTCCACATCTAGTGCAGCATGTGGACCTTCTTCTTCAGCTTGTGAAGATCAAAAATGTATCTTCATTTGTAATTTGAGATAATTTTAGAGTCTAACTGAGACTATCTAGTCAAGACCATAAGTGATGGTCTGATTAAGACAACAGCAGTACCTCAACATAAACTGTGCTACTTTTTGGTAGAAGTTGAACCAAGAAGGGAATCGGATCACAGTTTAAAATGTTTCTTAAATCCCAGTAGTAGTTTAACTCAATACAAGATGATGAAATGAGGGTAACCATGGTTTGATAAAAACAGTTTAGTGTCAGAGCATGACAGGGGTTTCGTCAGCTGGACTGGTATGATCACACATAATCTTATTGCCAAGTTCAATGACTGACCTTTAAGATGAGTAACAGACAATGGTTACTGACCGACGTGGACAATGTCCATTGCTTGAAGTAATTGTAAAGCAAGCTGTAGGAACTAATCATTGACCCAGCAATTAAAATTAAATAAAATTAGCCTCCCCTTTAGATCATGTAAGGTGACAATTGACTCTTTCAGAAATGTCATCTCATAACTTTATGGAAAATAATTGAGGCTAAATTCACAGTTCACTCCTGTCCTAAAAGCCTGCTGAAATGATTTAGTGTACTTTGTCACATCAAACCTTGATATTTTCAGGATGTATTTATTATGGAGAAAGCGTTCTATGAAACTGATTTTTAATTAAATGAATTTTCGGTAAAATGGATTTGGCCATTTGAGTTTCAGTGAAGTGAAGATCCGGTGAAATGACTTAGACCCATATATGCCTTCATATAAGGATCTAAGTTCTCATTCAGTGAGGCAGATGGTAGGTTAAAATACCACAGTAAATAGACAGCAATGCTTACCTTACTGTACATTGAAAAGGCAACAAACGAGTGTGTGAGTAGGAATGATGGAAGGCAAGTCACCCTAACAGTCCAGTAATGAATGGAAGTTTTTTCTGCTGGTGTTCTACAAAGGCAGTTATGAAAATGAAATTCAGCAAGATAGCAAGATTTTGTCATAAGGTTCTAGATAATCACCATTGTTAGGATAATTCCACTCTGAAACAGGAGCAAAACCAAATCTGTCACTTCAGTCCAGAGATTCCTATCTATGTGTAGTCACTTACATAGATTAATTGGTGAGGGATGTCTAGTAGCATTAAATACATAGAGTGGTGAGGATGTTCTTGTCATTGCTTTTGTCCATCAAGTAACTTGTAATGCAAGCACCGTTATAAAATATGTATATATTAAAACACTAACTAAAATACCATGACTATTTTCTTCATGAAATTGGCCACAGCAGTTGATCAGGGATTGGCACATGAAAGAAAAACAAATAGTAGCAAATGTAGTCAGGAAAACTAGTTTAATGAAAAGTTACAGGTAAAGCCAAAAGGTACACTGAGGACTAATGATTTGAAAAAGCAAACTACACAACTCGCAGACCAGTAGAAGTAAGTAGCACATAGAATATATCCTGTAATGGTAGCTACCACAAGGGTATTGTAATGGCAAGACGTGCTCTAAAGACTCAAACTAACATTGGGTTGTTGTTGTCATATGCACCGCATATACTGCACACTTAATCCTGTTTTTTAGTTTGCCAGTGCATCACTTTATGCACTCTTAGTTTCTTGGTACTTTGTTCCCTACATATCTTGCCAATATTTCCTTCATCACCTGATCAAGGGTTATTATATTACCACCTTTAAAGAACAGGTCTTGTATGCAACTTATTTCTTTAAACAAAATGCATGTTTTTTTATTCATTGCAACAGACTTTTTATCTAATTAGCCTTTTCTTTTCATATGTTGAAGCATTGTCATCTTCACATCACTCTTACACTGCTGAAACACTTTAATCTTCTTTTCTGTTCAAGACAATGGAGGAATTTTTCATTTCACTTCCAGTTTTTCTCCAAGGAGACCTTTTGTTGCTCTTGTAAATATAAATTAATCACCTTATCTGTGATGTTCATTTCCTTTTCTACCTTGTATGTCACAACTAAGTCATAATTCTACATTCTCCGCAACCTTTTTGCAATCTTGGGTCTTGTACGGAGTTCTGAAATATATACTGCATAGATCTGGGATCTGTTTTTATCAGCACTGCTTTGCATAAAAATGTCCATAGAACTTTCACATCAATGCCTTCTTGTAAACCAGCCATTCTTCTAAATGAACATAATTTGCCTGTCATTCTGTAACTGTTCTTGACAAAAAGCATCTAGTTTATCTTTTTGAAGAATCCCCACATCAGTACCATTTAGACAAGCCTACTCTGTCATATGACTGACTTATTCATATCAAAATATTACTGCATAGGGCCTTTATGAATTTTTTGCAGTGTGTACTATGACTATTTCATGCTATGTTCTAGTAATCTTGTCAATGGCAAGTTGACATTAAATAGTTCCAGAAGTAACTTTGAAAAATACTGAACTTTTCAAGAAAGTTCACAAGAGCATAATTCTTTGGAGGCATTAGCACTTTTACTCTTACTTTCTCAGTATCTAGTTTTAAGCCTTTGAGTAAGACATGGCCCGTGAATCTTAGACCTGTACCTCTAAGTTTATACCTACTTTTGTTCATCTTGAATTATTACTGTCTTAGCTTCTTCAGTAATTCAGTTTTAATTTGTAATCTTCTGTGGTCTAATCCCAATAAAGTTATTGTAACAATATACTGTAACAGTAAATTAAGTTATTGTAACAATATACTGTAACAATATAGCCAAGACCTTTTGACTTTTGTGCAGCAACTATCTGAAACACTTTTGTTGCTTAAAATTATTAAATGGATAAATTACAGTTTGTGTTTTTCTACAGGTAACTGAAAGCTACAAATGTTTCAACTTTCTTAATCAAATCTTATTTGCCAAAACCCTTGGTTTGCAACATACAGAGAAAACTACTTTGCTCCTTGCATTGCTGACACATCCTTTTCAGTTGTACAGACTAGATGATTCTTTTATAACTTTATTCAAGTGCTGCACATTTATGTAAATATAAATTCTACCTAGCATTACAGTAGAAAACATACCTTTGACACATTCCACAAGGTGTATGTGTTTGCAAATTCCATCCATTTTCACTGTATAGCATATTCCCTTCTTCAGTTCTTACCCACAAAGTTACTTTGCATTTCCACTGCTAAGTACTGAAGAACATACTGTAGGATCTGTCCAAATAAGTAAAAAATGTATAGCCACAACCTAAACCAGTGTATACATTGTCATACCCTTTAAGTAATTCATTAGACCAAATATTTCCTTACCTACACACTAACTGAGAAATCATGCAACACATTCTTGTCACTATTGTAAAACCTTCTAAAATCAAACCATGCCTTTTGGTACAATCTAGAGACACTATAACTATCCTACAGGCCATAACATCATGTGCATGAATAAGTACAACCTCCTTCAAACACCTGGGTCGCTGGTTGGAACCTCAGATTGTACATAGACAAAAATCACATGCTAATGTTAATACACTTATCTTCAGGGCAAAAAACATCATCTTTTCTCAATAGTTTGTCTCAGTCATCTATTGGGAAAGGGAGGATATCTGGCCCAACTAAATTAAGGTCTTTCTCATCCCACCTCAGCCTCTTGATAATACTCCAGTACTCTACAGGCCATTTTGTAAAGTTGTATAAAGCACTTGATCAGCAGTCCATGTTAGTTCTGATGAAGTCCCATGCAGG
The DNA here is from genome assembly GCF_019279795.1 of Protopterus annectens. Lineage (NCBI taxonomy): Eukaryota > Metazoa > Chordata > Ceratodontiformes > Protopteridae > Protopterus > Protopterus annectens. The sequence continues at coordinate 499,769,685 of NC_056751.1, read as the reverse complement.
ACAAAACAGCACTAAGCTAAATGGTGTATAATAAAATATTTTTTAACTTTGTTTGAAGTTGACTTCTTATTGTTTAGGAATGTTTGCTTCAGTGTTTAGGATATTTTACTTTGAAAACCATATCTAGCTCCACCTGCAGATTCATAACCAGTTTGCCACCTTGAGAACACCACCACTGTACACTCAGCAAGGCATTTTAACTCAACATCAAGCAAAGAGCAAGCCTGGTGCTAGGCACTCAACTCTTTAAACTATGTTCTATTCATTTGATTGAAAATTCTAAATATTTCAACCTAAAATGTTGAAAACTCAAAATCTTAAAAATTAGATTTGGAGAGTTGGAATATATAATAAGCAGGGGTTTGTGTAATAAATATGCTTTCAATATTTTAAGTTTTCAACATTTTGGGTTTTCTGTTTTATGGCATTCATCCCTTTAATCTATTACATTTACAATCATATCCTCCCCTCCTCTTACTGCTAAACTCTGCAAATAAAAAACACATGCAATCAACAACATTTCTCTTAATGTGCCCCTCACTATCTGCTTCTAGGCACATCTGCTAGTTTACATAATGTGCCTTTTTCATAATGGGACTATCCCTCCCCAACCCCATTAAAGATAACTCCAAGTTGACCTCCTTTGTATAAGATCTGGGAGGCACAGTGGTGCAGCTGTTAACGTTGTCACCTCACAGCAAGAGGTTCTCCATTTTGATTCTTACCTGGGGTACCTTCTGTGCAGAGTCTGCACTAATTCCTTGCATTTGCGTGGGTTTCCTCCAGGTACTCCAGTTTCCCCCCAATTCCAAAGACATGCATCTGGAGTGTTTCTTCCCGAGGCCTCTGCTGAAAATAGGCAATGTCCTAGATGGACTTTCCCGGTCAACAAATGTTAAATAAATAAATAAAATCTAATAACTCACCTTCAAAAAGGGTGAAATACACCTGCCTTAAGAATGGACACACAACCTAATTATCTAACTACCCTAATTACTTCATCCCCCATTTTCTCTCCTCTCCTCCATACCTATTACATCATCTCTCCCTCTTTCTAGCATACTATCACACACCTCCCTGTTAAAAGAAACTGTATATAGCTTATATATCAAACGATCTTGCTTATAATCAGCAATTTGTTCAAATTTACACCACTGTGATATCAGTTTGTGGATAAAATGATAACTGTTTTTGTGAAAACTGATTTTATTTACATTGCTATTTTGTAAATATTCTACTTCACCCAGGTTGTGTCTGCAAATCATCAAACCTGGTCAGTATACCACAGTGGTAAATGCATACAAAGAAAAAATAAATACAATTCTACATAATTCTTCTTTACATTAATATGACATGAAACTCACTAAATTCACAATTTTGTCCACATTTTTAGAAGTAAGTAACATCATGTGCCCTCCTGTAGAAAAATGATCACCAAAGGATAAAACTTTTCTCTGTTATCTCTTCTTGAAACTCAAATGTAGTATAAATATCTAAGGTGTGTTTATATGTGATATGCAGAAATATTGGATAGGGTACCTTTTTATACTTCTTAGAGATTTTGTTGCTGTCAGAAATAAATCAGATTTCTGGATCCACAATTTCAAGCTCAGACTGCCCAGAAGAAACAGATTATCGAGTCATTGCAGTATTGAACTTTTTCCTCATATAAAATTAAACAATAGCTTATTTTTCAGTAATTCTGAGAGCATATAACATTCAGATAATCAGCATGGTCTAAATCATGAGACAGAGACAGGCTAGCTTCACTAGGATGTACTTCAGAGTGCACTGCCATGTGGATCTCAAACCATGGGATATGGCAGTTGTAACTTACAACCTGGGCTGGGACTGCACACGCCCACTTCTTGATTAGTGTTTTTCCTTGGCAAAAAAAAAAAGACACCATGAGATAGGCTAGGTGACAGTTCTTTAAAGCTACATAAGTGTGTTTATTACTGTATTCACATTTGCAGAGCAGAAAATCCAAGAATGAAGGCACAGTTAATAATTCTCAGCTAAAGGCATGACAATTTCTCTAGAACAGCAAACATGGCCTTTGCAGAACCAAGCAGCTAAGTCACAACAAGGAAGATGTAGAGTTAGGTAATTCAAGCTATACTAAGATAAATACTAGGCAAATGTGGTAGGAGTCTAACTCAAGAAACTACGTTGTCTCAAGGTCCGCAACCAATCAGGGACAAATCTCAATAGAATCAGGGAGAAATCCATAAATAATCAGGAGCACTTTTAAAATATTAATGCTATTAACTTGAGACATTGACAGAACAAGCAAATGTGAATTAATATACAGTTTTTTTAAATAAAAGAAGTTTATAACTAATTATTGTCATTATTTATTTAAGTATAATTCACCACATTTTCTCCAAAGGTCAACGATTTTAGGAGGGATTAAGATGGACAGAGCTATAATGAAATCCAAAATGAGGGACAGTTGAGAGGTATGCATTGTCTTATTCAGTGAAAACCAAATCACGTTGAGTAAAGAACTCACAGATCCATGAAACTGTAACACAGAATGAAAGTTAACTATCAGAGCAGGAAGAAAGTTGACAAAAACAGAGCGTGCTAGCTCAAACACATCTCCAGCCACTAAACATTACTGTAGCTTCTGAGAAAAAGGTAGCAAGTAGTCAATAGTCAACTGGCAGACTTACAAAGTTACAGATAAAGCAATCCAGATATCCATGCTAACAGTAAAGATATGCGAACACTTTCATTGTAACAATCTAAAAACTGTTCTCCAAATACAACTTCAATTGTTTATATAGTTAGTATGCTATTGCATGAGGCATATAGGCACTCAGTTTATTGATTATTTATTTGGCTTGTTAACCAGGAAAAGTCAGACTGGGTAAAACCCACTTTCAGCACATGCACAGAGAGAAGGCTGTACTTTTCTCTCTTACATGAACATAGCATTTTAATACACAGAGAGAAATGAACATATATTGGATAGTTATTGACTAGAGAAATAACATACAATGGCAATTAAAGATCAGACTGGGTGTTTTTGAGTTTATTAATAATTTACAGAGAGACAAGTAGAATGTACCTTAAAATGATGAGAGATGTCAAAGGAAAAGTTATGGAAATGAGCAGGACAATAAACGGACAGAGGGAACATTATAGCTAGCAGTGGGGTATGAGAAAAGTAGGGAAAGTAAGAGTTTGGGAAATAAGTGCTGTATGAGGAGGAGTGATAAGGTAATAAAAATATTGGGAAACAGAGAGTCTGTAAGAGATGGAGAAAAGTAATTTGATTAAAACTAGCCAGGTGAGATGGAAGAACAGAGGCCTATGGCATATGTGCTGTTTAAGCAATGTTTGAACCTACTTACATTTCTGTCTGTTTTAACTGTATGGAGATTTCATTCCAGGGTTTTGACACATATTGAGAACAGAGAGAGTCTCCATCAGTGGTGAATGTTTTTCTGATGCATGGTAAAAGTATATTGCTAGAGGGAAGGTATGTAGTGAGTGAATAGTATAGCAGAGTAGTGTGTACTGCTTGGTATTTCTCTGGAGAGTACAACAGGTTGTGGGCAATGATTAGAGTATGTCAACTGGTTTGGGAGTTCCAGCCAGTTTAATTGTTTTAATGCAAGGCAGTGGTGTGTTTTATAAGGTTAGTTGGTTGCAAATTTAGCTATTACAAATTTAAGTGACTTCTGTCATACTTTTATCTAATCAGTGTCATGGAATATATACAACAGGTAAATATTAATACCTTGTGGAATTGTCATATTTTCTCAATTTTCTCACACATCTATTTCATTTTATATAAATAGTTAATGAGATGTGAGAAGAATATTGTGAGATTCCCCCCACCAAATACTGTGGAATGTTTTCAATTGTTTTGCTCATGGCTAACTATAAAAATAAGCATATACTCTTCAAAATAATTGCAGTGTTAAATATGATTGCATTCTGTTACTACTGAATTGATTTTCTTTTTACTCAAGTGTAATTTACCTGAATATCAGTCTTTTGTTAAAACATAAAAACTCCATGCTGAACATTAACTAGTCATGATACAAGGCTGATAGTTCAGGAGTATGACCCCAGTCCTGGAACTCAAATTAGTAGCAGGAATGGTTAAGGTTAAAAGTCAAAAATAAGACATAACATTTTTATATAGTCTTAGCTCTGGGAAACGTTCTTTCTTTTACATAATAATGGATTTATTAGGGAAACAACTGAAAAGTTTTATGCCCGACCAGCTTTCTAAAATCTGAGCATTATTTTGCCTCTGTAGCTGAAAAGAAAGTTATTTTATCTTGTAAAGTGCCAATTTGCAAAATTGTAATGCTATATTATGACATTGTTTCACATCATCGATTGAACCATGTCAAAGAAAAGTGTGGAATTTTCAAGTGTGGAACTCCAAGCCATCATGAAGTTCCTATTCCCACAGAAGTAAACTCCAAAGGAAATCAATGAATGTATGATGCAAACATTGATTGACAAGGGCTTACTCAACTGTGAAGATGTGGTGTGCAAACTTTTAGCATGGAGATTTAGACACCAAAGATGTAACAAGGTCTGTGAGGCCTCATAGGGTGTCAACTCCTGAAATTGTTGTCTATGTCCATGATCTGATTTTGACATATCAACAAATATTGGCTAAACAATTGTTGAGACACTATAGATATCCATGTGTTGGGTTTATAATCCATGAGCAGCTGGGTATGGAGAAGCTGTCAATCAAGTGGGTGCCCAAATGTCTGAATACTGTGAGAAAATACTTTCAGTGGACACTTCCAAGTTGATTTTCATTGAGTTGGTGCCGACTTTTTGGAATGGCTAGTTACTGTTGATAAAACATGGTTACATCACCATGATCCTGAGACAAAACAACAGTCCATGCAATGGTAGCATTCAGGTTCATGAAGGCCAAAGAAGTTCAAGACTCAAACGTCAGCAGGAAACGTCATGGCCACAGTGGTTTGGGATCAGGAAGGTGTTGTAATGACTTACTGTCTTCCAAGGGGAGAAACAGTTAATGTGGAATACCACTGTAACTTGCAGTGCTGATTAAAGGAGGCATTGAATGAAAAAAAGTTGAGGGAAGTTGCAGAAAGTAGTTCCCTGCTTGCAAGACAATGTACCTGTTCACAAGGCTGGCAAAACAAGGACTGTTTTCATGAAAATGGGATTTGATTGCATAGACCATCCACCCTACTCACCATATCTTCCACCATCTACTTCCTCTTTCCAAACCATAAAAAGTGTTTGAAAGGCTGGCAATTTTCAAGGGATTCAGAGGTGACTGCAGAAGCAGTGTGTCGGTGACTAGACTTCAAGCTTTTTTGGCTGGGTTACAGAAAATTCAGACATGATGTGCCAAGTGTGTTGAACTTTGGGAAGAATATGTTGAATAACTTGTAAGTTTCATGGCTTCATATCATTCTTTGCTTGGTCAGGCTTATAACTTTTCAGGAACCCCTGGTGTATTCTAATTCCACTCTGCAGAAGCTTTTTATAGAAAATTTATTTTACCAGATTTTTAAATAATAGCAGATTTTTTTTGTAGACTTCTTTCCTATACCAAACATTGGTTGTTGCATTAAAGTAATTAACTCAGGCAATGTTTCCCATTTAGATTGACTTAAATGTTTTACAAATTTCTGTCATTAAAAGCTAAGCTTATTTTCAAATAGTTATAAAACTTCCAGCTAAATAACGATTAGAGTTCTCCATTACAAGTCTTGAAAAGAAACCTCAGTCTTCATGATTTAACAAAACAAAACCCAAAACAGTCATGCATACAGAGTCATCTCACTACTAAATACAGACTATCCCATTTTTATTTCATTGGCATTGTGTCTTAGAAGGATGTTAGAAAATCTGATGCACCCTTATCAACTTTTTTCTCCATTCCAGAGCAGTAATTCATTATATAGAGAAGGTTTTGATCATTACAGAATAAGGCAAACTCAACAGCTGTCCTTAGAACTATTTAGTTTAGAAGCTGAATCAGCATTTCCCAAACATAAATGGTCATATTAATTTATATTGTTAATTAAAATTAAAAAAAAAATTCTGCCTATGTTTTTTGATCTGGAACATTTGCATATTAACCGATACTGAAAATTACATATGGACTTTGGGATGTTATCGAACATTTGTATTTCATACGGCACACAGTAAGGCTGATCATTCTCCTTGTTTCTTAGCGTTTATTGATAGCCATGGAAACATTTGCTTGTTTAGTTATACAATGTATTTCCCTTATTGATAGCTGTAAAAAGGTCACACGGAAAAAACAATTGGTTTAAAAACACAAAAAGAAAAATCTAGCAAAGCTAGACTTTCCACTGTGTTATCACCAATAAGATTTCATGTCCAATTTTATCACATGGTATATTAAGGTCTCCTATCACAATTTTTTCTTCTTCTTTTTTATTCATAATATCACCCAAAATTTCTCTATCATTAATAATTATTGACAACCCATCCCCTTTATACTATATATACTATCTTTCATAATATTTCCATTGTAGGAATCTAAAACTATTTCTCAATACACACTGGCTATACTCCTGTACTAACCCTTACTAACTTTTTTTCGTTTACACTAATCACCACACTACATCTCTTTAATCTTACCCTTAAAGATGTTATTGCAAATAAAAATTATGTATGTATGTATATTGTACCCACTCTTATACAGTTCCCATGTTTTGCTCACTATGAGTATTGTATTTTGTACAAAAAAAAAATTCTAAATCTTCCAGTACATTATGTGTTCTTTTAATTTTTTCTCTACTTTTCTTACATCATACTGCCACTGTAATACTTTTTTTATTTTTCCTTAAATATCATCCACCATTCAGACTAGTTGTATAAAATTTTCTCACACTAATACAATCTTTCCCTAACTATATTACTAACATCTTTCATTATTCATTTCAATTCCATACTTTTTCATTTATCATTTTTTTAATTCCTTTGCCTATTTTTATATATTTCTTGTTTTCCTTTATCTCTAGCTATGTTGCAAGATGTTCAGAAAGTCCTGTTTCAACTACCTTCTGATACTATAAAACAATCTATTTCAGTTTACCTGTACCCATGATACTTAAGCCTTGGAAGGCTACTGATATTGAAATCCTCAGCATGCATTACACCATAGAAAAATTATGAGTTAAAAGATCATGACAGACAGTTTAGACCTTTCACTTTCAATCTGTGCAGTATAGCTTCTTCTGTCCAAATTGAAATCAAACTGGTCTCATTGGAACTATTCCGAATGAAGGATAGTTTGGCTTTTCTATAATTTTTCTTCTTCTTTACCATAAGGAATTTTGTTCTAGAGCAAAGATGTTTCATGTGTTTTAGAAGTGCACAGCAGTAGCTTTATTATTATCTTTTTCTGTATTAATCAAAGAACAAAGTAGTAAAACAGATATGTAAGACAAGAGGCACAATGCTCGAGGTCTTGTATTGGCCATCAAGTGTTAGAGATCACATCAGATTGGTGTTACTGTCCTTGTTTTGATGATAAGGTGAGATCAGAAATACCTATATCAAACTTCATTAAAAGTCATGCTATGCCAAGAATTTTTTTTTTCATTATGGATTGAACTGATTTAATAATTATATTCTGTAAGGTGGACCATTCTTGAAATATTAGCGATGAGTATAACATCACATCTCAAAGTTTGTCTTCCACCAAATATTTCTTTGTACATAAAATCTTCATTTAACCATTCATTCAAAATCTTTTAAAAAACTCACCAATCCCTTACATTTTTATAATTTTTGTACCCTATTCCCACAAGGTGACAGCTGCAAATATGTTCCTATGGAAACATACTCACTCTCACTCATACCCACACACATGGATGACTTAGCAATAGGCTCATAGGGTTATACTAGTTATACTAGCAGTGGCTGAATGTGAATTTTTAAGGCAGGAGCAGTATTTAGAGGTTTGAGCTTGTCTGGGCCTACCAGGACATGTGCAGTGTAAATCAAACCTCCTTACACCACAATATGTTGAGGCTATACTAAATGAAGACATATATCAGGCACAGAGAAAATCCCCAATGAATTCCAAAATTGCCATTTTCCATAGGAAATAATTGTTGGTGTAATAGTGGTCAGGCAGTGATTGAGTTGTTTTTGAGATTTTCCTTTCCTTTGTGCAAATATGAAGTTAGCATATACATATTTGGGGTGGTATTAGGAGTGTGTACCCTGCAGAAAAAAATGCTTATTTAAAGTTTTGTTGTCAGATCGAGTCCTCTGTAAATTTTACTAATTGGACTGCATTAATGCCAAGTTGTACTTCGAAGTGATCTGTATTGAAGCAGTCTGGCATAACAGAAGATTAAGGACCTGAATTGTTACTGAGCTGGTTCCTTTAATCAAGGATATAGCATTTGATTTCTTTCACTTCTGTTTGCCTACTGTGTGACCCTGAGCAAGTCATCTAACTAAAAGTATTCCCAGGTTACCACTGAAAAAAGGACTCATGTCCAATGGTCTTACCTACTTAACAAAGGCATATATTCTTTTTACAAACACTTTAACTCAGTAAAATTACTCAGCATTGAATAATATTTATTAACAAGACCACACCTCCCCTGTCTAAGGTATTATTAATCCTTAATATGACTTCCTGATAAGGTGACATACTCAGTTTTTTAAGACTTGGATTCACGGTTGGCAACTAATGAAAAATCTAGCTAGCTGTCCCTGGCATTCATAATGTTTATAACTTCTAGTGTCTGACCAATAGAGGGATAACAATGATCTGTGATTCAGAGACATGATAAACTACACTAGCGTTCTCCCTACCAGCCAGTTCCAATATGCTCAAATACACACTCACATACACACACACACACACACACACACACACACACACACACACACACATATATATATATATATATATATATATATATATATATCAGTAAACACACACACCAATACACACCAACCCACATGGTGACTGTTGCAAATATGTTCCTACGTACCCACACACATGCATGACTTAGCAATAGGCTCATAGGGTTATTACTAGGCTAATGTCCACCAGGTCCTTTACAAGCCTAGCCATGCACCCAAGACAGTTTTGTCCCCTGAGTTCCTTGGATTCCTGTATGGTTGGGTATCTTAGTAATGAGGTAGATAAGGGTATGTGTGTGTTGGGGGGTACATTACATTTACTGTCAACAGCTGTTCATCAGAGACATGGGGGCCAGACCAGGGGTGAATTTGCAATATCCCATCTAGTAATCAAGGTTTACATAAATAATATCTGGGATGAACTTTGTTTTGCATAGATGAGGGAGCTGATTCCATAGTGTTTGTGGATCCTTTGAGACACATATCGGTCTCTCCACAATGTTCTATTTATGTCGCAGGCAAAGTTCTGGTCATTGTACTTAGTGGTTTTTGCTGTTTATTTTGCAGATGTGCAAGAGATTCATCAGAGCTGGATCTGAAGGTGCCTTATATGCCATGCCTCTCTGTAACCTGTAGGAGACTGAGTACAGAGATAGGGCTTAAGGTGGTCTATATAGAGCAGGGTATTCATACTCTGGATTCTCCTGATGAGGAACCTTCAAGGGTGGTCCACCTGTTGCAGTTGTCTGGCTTGGCACATCCCAATGGACTGACAAGGGCTGAGTGGAGTGGCACAATCACTCTCTTGGAACTGGATGACATGTGTTGCTCTTCTTACCATCTTGGTTGCATTTTAGTCGAAGGCCAGATTACTGTCCACATGTGTTCCAAGTTTCCTGCCTATCAGGTCAACTTTTAGGGGTGTATTATCAATTGAATAATTAGCTTTGGTGGGAAATTTTCCACAGGACACTATAATGCATTTCTGTTCATTAAGTTTTAATCCTTGGCTTTGACACCAGTCATTTGTTTGAGTTAGACTCTCGTGTAGAGTGTTAGTGGTGTGGGGGAAATCTAGGATAGCTCCCAATTTACAGTCATCTGTGAACTTGGTGAGCCAGAGACCTCTGACATTGCCTCTGACATTAGCCTTGATTTCCAAGAAGTAAATGTCAAAGAGGGGTAAGCCCGAGATGAATCACTGGGGGTACTCCACTGGTGACTGGTCTCCTGTTGAGCTGGTCTCACCGATCCTGACATCTTGGTTTTTATTCGTGAGTCAGTAAGCAATCCAGTGAGTTAAAAAGGGATTCATGTCTAATTCTGTGAGTTATCAATACCTGAGAGGGTGGTGCTGTATCAAATCCATTCACCAGGTCAGGGTAGGCAGTAGACACCATATTCCCATTTTTCCTAGTCTTGGTGACTCTCTCAAAGAAGCCTACCAGTTTGAGTAGGCAAGACCTTCAGTTAACAAAGCCAAACTGGGATGGGTCCATTGTGTGTAGGTTGCCATTGTCCTTGTGAATCATTTCCACAATAATTCATTCCATGGCATTGCATATTAGACTTATCAGACTGATGGGTCTGTAGTTCCTGTGTCAGATAATGGTACATTCTTATGAACCAGGATAATCATTGAATGCCTGCATTCACCTGGAACATAACCTGTTTTGAGGTTGTAGTAGAATAGTTCCTCAAGTGGTCCTGGTAGTTCATTTTTTAGGCTATTTAGGAGGCGACCAGGGATATTGTTTGGACCTAATGAAGCTGTCTTTTTGGCCTTAAGCAGCACCAGGACCTGCTCATTGTGACTAGATGGTGGGAATGTTAGAAGGGATTTCACAAGGGGCATGGAGTGAGGGTGAGGAGTAAAGTTAGAACTAAATTTCCCAGCCAGTAGATTTGCTATGTCACCCTAGACAGCGAAGGCTGTATCATTTAACACCAGTTCTTCGTACTGATGAGTGTTACCATTAACTTTCCTGATTTAGCTGAAGAAGGCCTTATGATTTATGATTGTCCTTAGCCTGAGAGAATATTATGACCTCATAATTGGCCTTATCAGACTTTATTAAAATGTCTTAGTTTCTTGTTTAGTTGAATCAGAGTGCTCTTGTCTCTATGAGAGCTGCTCTTTTTGATTTTGGCCATGACATTTTTTCTTTTGTTATATACACCCTGTTAAGGTAAGGATTTCCTAGTGGTGTTTGTTTTTGTTGTTAGATCTGGGCTTACTTTTGGTAGGTACGGCAGCCTCAGTGCAGCCATTTACATGTTTGTACAGTGTTTCTTTAAATAATTCTACATATGTAACTGTGCTCTTGGAATTTGCAGGTCATGTGAATTTTGTCCAATTGCCGCTTTTCATATAGTCCAGTGCAGTACAGCTCAGGTCATTTGCACCCACACGGACTATGATAGAGTCATACTGGTACCTGTAGTGCAGTGTGTTACCCATAGTTATGCCAACAGTCCCAGTCTTTTCCTTAAATGAGTAGGACTATACTGTCAAAAGATAGTCAGCTATTTTTCCACTTTGTACCCCTATCAGCACAATAGAACTGTTCTGTATATTGCTGTATTGCAGTATTCATATACTAGTGATATTTCCAGGGAAGTGCCTGGCTAATTAACAATAACTACTCCACCAGATAGCCACATTTTTATCCAGCTTCATTAATGAGACCATTGTCGACACTATAGGCCATATTGTTACTCCCAGTTTAACTGTACAGTGGTCTCTGAATGCTTAGGCATAATGCAGTACAAAAAAAACACCATGGATAGGTGTTTGCAGTCCATTAAACCTTCTGTATAACATGATATGTGTGATTCTATTCTGAATTGTTATGTATTCTCTTTGATATTTTAATATGTTCATTTCTTTGTGACTATGAACAGCATATTTTTAGTTTCTCATCTTCAGAACAATGCTGTTTTTTATAATCTATATTACCCTCCATACTATCAGACAGGCATCTAATGGATGCATTTTTGGCTGGGCACTAGATGCAAAGCCTTTAAATGCAGAGAATCCTGACATGAGGTTTATTACATCTTCTCCTACTAGCTGTTTGTTCAGCAAGTTCTTAAATATGCAGATTTTGCAGTCATTCTCAATCTGCTGCAAATATTTTAGACTGTGTAAATCAATCAAAAAGTAATTTCTACATGTCTCATGGGAGAAAAACCTTAAGGTTGATATATATTTAGAAATCTGTGTCTGTCAGCATTCAGTATGACTTTTTCACAGAGTCGGTCCACCAGTCTAGCAATCTTTATTAATGTGATTTTCATTATATATCAAGTTCTTATATACTTTATTTAAAGCATTGCCTTCTATACACTCTGCTGCCTGCCTTTTGTTATTATTTCCCATGTTCCTATCCTTCACTTTTGTTCTGAGTGACCAGCTCTCATATTTTTCTGCCAACCCATCAAATAGCTCTACAGGGAAAACATTCCCTATTCAGCTTCAGCTCCCATTATGAGTAAACTCTAACAAATAATGCATCACCTGCCATCACTCATTGAAATGTATATTTTGCAGAACAAAGGGTGTACAGTAGTTTTACTCCAAGCTGGACTGCACTGACTCTTCATGGCACACATTCTTGGATGTGTCCAGCAGTAGATATTTTTTTTCCAAAACAGTTATTGTTACAGATCTGGGCTCTAACACAGATGACTTTCAAACAGAAATTGATTTCATTTTCATTGATTTTCTGTCCTAGAAATCAGATGCTCAACTTTTTGTTTTTGTCCATACAGCTATAATGAAATTAAAATGTACATTGCTATTAATTTATGCATGTGAATATTGTAGCATTTTGCACATCAATGTGGCATGTCTTGCAGTGGTGTCTTTTATTAAATAAACATTTTATTAAATTATCATGTGTAACATAGACAATCTTACATTTGTATAAATGAAAAACAAACAATATTAACACCAGTTTAGTTATAAACATTTTACACAAAGACACCATTGAAACAACTGTAGTTGCAAACATTATACATCACTTATAATCTATCCAGTCATTGTCAGTTAAGCATTATATGGCTCATTTAAATCCTGTCACTGTATCCAAGTGACGCCTCCAGGTCCATCTATAGTTAACGTCTACCATTGCCTCTAGGCATCCAATATTGTTTGCTCATATTTGCATCAATAATTCCAAATCCATGCTATGCACAAGGTATTAAAACATTTCATCTTAAAGTTACACAGTAGCAAACTCAACTCTATTAATATTTGACCTCTGTCTAGTGCAGGTACATAGATATTAACTTTTGTTTTTCTGATATTAATTTATATAGATATAATTTTTACATTTTTCTAAATATCTCAACAAGCAGGTAAAAGAGACAGAACTCCTTAGCTTAGGTTCATAGGTTCATAGGTTCATACTAGGCTATCTGCCCTAGGGCATTTATAAGCCTAGCCAGAGTGTGTTTGGCTTTCGCCACCCATTTTAAATTAATTTTGCTATGCCTTTTTTTGAGGTTAGTATACTGTGCCTCTGTCTAACAGTGACACAGACGTGATAGCCGGGGTAAACCTACGATCTCCCATCCACTCATCAAGATTCCTCTTGAAGAGAGTCAATGTGGGACTCTGCCTAACCTGGACTGGGATTTTAATCCAGAGTGAAGGGAGCCTCTGGGTTATGAATCTGTCCCTCCAGCATGTCCTATTTATTTCAGTGCTGAGGTTCAAGTCTCGAGCGTGGCTCGATGGGATTTGGATTTTCTGAGGTGCAGCATGTCCATTAATTCCGGGTTGGACATGGCTTTATACATCAGGCACAGATCGCCTCTGAGCAGGTGGTATGCCACTGAGTAGAGCTGGAGTTTCTTTAACCGAGCAGCATATGGCATCTGTTTGAGCCCTTTGATCCTCTTGGTGAGGTACTTTTGGGGTCTTTCCAGTTGCTGCAGGTGCATGGTAAGGTACATCCCAAAAAAGGCATTGTACTCAATTATGGGCCTAATGAGGGATGAGTAAAGAGGCACGATGACCTCCCCTGATCTAGATGTGAATCCCTTCATGATTAGGTGGGCTATATAAAATGTTTTTCTAACCACTTTGGCCACGTGGTTGTCAAATGAGAGATTGCTATCAACTTGGGTCCCCAGGTCCCTAATGACTTCTTCTGTACTTAATGGATTACCACCTATGTGGTAATTTGTGGGCACTTTGTTTTTGCCAAAGGGGATGACTATACACTTTTTGGCGTTTAGCTTGAGGCCATGGCTCTGGCACCAGTTGTCTGTTTCTATGAGGCCCTTTTGGAGGATGCTTGTGTCGGCTGGAGAGTTGATTATGGCGCCCAGTTTGCAGTCATCTGCGAACTTGGTCAGCCACAGTCCTTCTGTGTTGGCCTGTATCGCCGAGAAATATATACTGAACAAGAGAGGTCCCAGGACTGAGCCTTGTGGGATGCCACTTGTAACTGGTTTGGAGTCTGACATGGCTCCAGCAATTCTAACCATGTGGGTTCTGTCCTTGAGCCAATTTGCAACCCATCTAGTGACATAGGGGTTTATATTTAAGCTGGTGAGCTTATCTATAATGCCCGAGTGGGGTATTGTATCGAAGGCTTTTGCGAGGTCCAGGTAGGCTGTGTGGACCACCTTCCCCTCGTCAATGGCCTTGGTGACTGTTTCAAAGAAATCGACCAGGTTTAAGAGGCAGGATCTGCCCTTAACAAAGCCAAACTGGGTAGGATCCAGTGTCTCTAGGTCCCCAATATCTTTATTTATGAGGTCCATGATGATCCTTTCCATAGCTTTGCAGACCAAGCTAGTCAAGCTTATGGAGCGATAGTTTCCAGGTTCCGTTGAGGCACCACCTTTGTGGAGAGGGACCACTGTTGCTGTACGCCACTCTTTGGGTACATAGCCTGTAGTAAGGCTAAGACTGAACAGTAGTTTTATGTTTGGGTTTAGCACTTCTTGGAGTTCATGTAGGACGCAGCCCGGGACACCATCTGGTCCCATTGATGCTGTGTTTTTTGCTTTGGAGAGGGCGGCTCTTACCTGAGCATCTGAGATGTCAGGGGGGCAGCACTCTGTTGGGATAGATATTTGCCCTTTTGGTGGGGAGAGGGGGGAGAAGTTTGCACTGAACCTGTCAGCTAGGATGTTGGCAATGTCTGTGGGCTCTGTGTATTTTTTGTCATTTTGGAGTAATTCTGAGCATATCTGGGAATTCCCACCCAGGTTCCTAATATAACTAAAGAAAGCCTTGTGATTATCCTTAGTGTCCTGTGCAATTTTTCTCTCGAAGCTGGCCTTAGACGATTTTATGAGTGCCCGTAGTTTTTTGCTAATACTGATCAGAGATGCCTTCCCTTTTTGGGATTTTGCTCTATCATGTAGTAGCTTCCTCCTTCTATTGTATAGTTTGTTTATGGCTGGGGTCCACCAGACAGGACGTCTGCCTTTGGAGGATTGGGTCTTGGTTTTATTTGGGATTGCATGATCCATGCATTCCTGAAGGTGTTCATAGAATGCGTTTATAAAGGATTCTGCAGCCTGTGCCGTATTTTCCACAGGCCCGGAGGCTTTGAAGGATTTCGCCTCGGTTTTGAGGTGTGTGAAATTTGCTTTAGAGAAGTTTTTCACTGTGGTTTTCTGGGCAGGGGGTGGGGTCTGGATGTGAATATCCAGCGAGATTAGTTTATGGTCTGATCTTACCAGTGAGGGATACACTTCTGGTCTGGAGCATAGTGTCCCCATGTTGGTGATGATCAGGTCCAGTATGTTTTCCCCTCTTGTGGGAGTGGTAACAAGTTGTTCCATAGCATTTGAGTTTATAACTTCTAGGAACCTTTGGGCTAGGGTGTTGGAGCTAGAGTAATGCTCCCAGTCTATGTTTGGGTAGTTGAAGTCGCCCAATATAATGGTGTTTGGAGAGACCTTCATATTTTCCAGTATTCTCAGGAAGGCCAAGTGGGGTTCCTGTGTTTGGGAGGGTGGTCTGTAGCAGGCTATAAACTGTAAGGCAGTTTTACCCAAAGTTAGTTGCACATGGATTGTCTCTGATGCTTCCTGCTGTGCCACCAACCTGGAGGTGTGGGTATCTTTGACGAATATTGATACTCCCCCTCCTTTTGATGTTTGGTCCATGTTTTGGGGCCGAAAAGCATGGTATGAGGTATAACCTGGTAGTGCTGGGGTGCTCTCGGGAGCCTTGAACCAGGTTTCTGTTACTGCACAGATATCGATGTTCTCCATGCTAAGGAGAGTTTTGAGTGCGTGCATCTTGAGGATTAGAATTCTGGCATTGAGTAGCATTACTCTTAGTTTCTTATCCCTTGTGATACCTATGGAGGTGGGTTTGTCTTTTGAGCCTTGCCTAAAAAAGGCACTATGGGGGTAGCAAGAGCCTTTGCCAATATCCGAAAGCCCACGGGTGACAGGTGCAAGCCGTCCCTAGTGAAGCATCGTGGCTTGTCGAGCATGTCATCCCAGGCTGACAGGCATTGGATCCCCTTTGAATGACACCAACACTTAAGCCAATTGTTGAAAATGATCATCTTGTCTTCATATTCTGGCATCATTCTTGGTGAGGGTAAGATGCTACTCAAGGTCAGGGTCATACCGGCCTGGGCTACATGCTCAGAGAGCTCCTCTATGTCTCTTTTCATGTAGTCAAGGGAGGTACGTCTCAGGCATTCACACCAGCATGGACAATGACTGAGTCATATTTGTACTTGCCTTGGAGTGACCTGAGTGCTTGTGTTATGTGGCAGATCCTAGCGCCTGACAGGCAGCTCACCATGACCTTCTCCTTGTTCAGCCTGGTGAGCGGGATGTCAGTGTGCCTGACGATAGAGTCACCTATTACAAGTGTATCAGGTGTGTTGTTTAGCCTTAAGGGCTGTGACTGTTCGGCACACTGGCTTTGTGAGCTATGTGTTGCACGTGTTTTGTTTTGGGGTAGCGGTTGCTTGGGTGTCTGCTTTGGAGGTCTCTGCTGCTTAGGCAGATTTTTATTTAGAGCCTCCGAGTATGTTTTTGTGTGTTTATGTGTTTGGTTTGTTGTCGTGGTAGGTCTATGTGAGACTGGAATTGTAGTGAGTGTGGTTTCCTTCTCCTCCTGACTGGTTACGCCAGTACTGAGATGAGAGAGCTTAGCCTCCAGTTTGGCTATATGGTTGCATCTCTCACATGTGTTGGAATTCTTCAAATGGAAACTCTTATGAATAGAATGCTTCTGTGACAGTATGTGTGTAACTTAAGTGGTTGTTGAGATATTGTAAGTTGTTTACAAAATATTATCAATGTAATAGTTACTGTATTTGCTGTGACTTATAAAATTCAGTTTAAGACCTAGAACCTAAAGAATACTACCACTATAAAAAATAAATTGTGCTGGAGAGTTTGCCATTTTTACTTCTTTAGTAATTCCAGTGGTTCCAGAGATATGAACATTTGTTTTAAATGTGAAGACATAATTTGATTCTGTCAAAAAGTTTAGGCTCCACCCATTGGAAGTGAAAGTACAAATTTCTTAAGCTCCATTGGAGTGAATCATTTAAACCTTATTCCTTCTCTGCATATATTGTTCCCACAATTCCCATTTTCCTATGTAGTTTACTCCATCCCTTGTCTAAAGGTCTCAGTTCCAGTTGTTTTATCTCTGTTACTATATTCACTACTTCTAGTAAAGTTGGTCTAGACTTGGATTTCCATTTTCTAATAATTGCTTTTATGGCAGTCACCATAATTAGACCCAGGAAGGCTTTACTGCGTCTAGGCAATTCCAGTTCTATATCATCTACCCATTCAGTCCAATCTGCTTACCCAGCATCTCCGACAGAGCGGTCTGCACGGATTTATTAAAGTCAGCCAGCTCACTGCATTCCCAAAAAATATGTTGCTAACCAACTCTTTCTTGCCCATCATAGGCTTTTTATGATATGTCACATAGCATCATTTTTTAGTGGTAATTGATCACATGTTGTGGGTTATGACTTTAGCCATTATAAAATATGCAACACATCTTTTGATGAGTTGCTAATTGTAAGATGGTTAATAATTGGAACCAGTGTTACAGTGTTTGTTAGTTTAGTAGATATCAAGTTTCCAAATCTGTAGTTGAATAAAACTTGCCAGCTTTTTCTGTTAAGAAAACCTTTTAACCATTTACAGGGTATTCCAAACGACGTAAAAGGCAATATGATCCTCCACGCATTTTCTCATGTAAATCATCTCCAACTCAAAACTGTTGTTAGTAAGCATTTCATACTGATAACAGAGGCATTATAGGTCTGTAAGAATTCCATCACCTACAGAATTCCTAGTCTACCATTGTAATTACTGTGAAGTCTGTATTATAACCAGTAGCTGTATGGGTCCGCATATATTTCATTGTGTAAACACTTTCAAGTCTGCCATGTTATTACAAAATAGCCTGTACTGTAACCAGAGACTCCTTGTGTCTGTATACATTTCTTCAGGAAAGTCATCTACAGAATATCAGTATTAGTAAGTAATGCCTGATGTAACCGTCTGATGTATAAACTGCATCAGTTGTCTCGTGTGCATTATCTCTAGGATAGCATTATTATCTGCAAGTATTCCAGCTTTCCTATACTGCAGTAAAAAAAATAGATCATTAGATCTATTAGACTCTGAAGGCTGTTTCAGCCGAGGCGCTAAGTTCTTTTAATAATTTTTTTGGTATTGTGGCCTTTGTCCTTATTTTTTATTTCTAAAAAAATGTTTTTGGTTGTTTTATATAAAAATAATAGATTGTTTCCTATGATTACTCAAGGTCAGCTGAATTATTTATTTTCTGATTGAATGATTAATAAAAAAGATAAATAATAAGCATTGTGTGCCAACAAGTGGCAACTATGTGTTGGTACAGTATTGTAGCCACAGAAAAGTCATAAAGAAAGCTTAGTATAACAAAGCACATAGTACAGTAACAGATCTGATAGTTAGTGCAGGCTGTTATGGCTCCGAGCTGTTAACAGGTTACTTCCTGGCAGCTCAGTTTGACTGCTGTGTGCCTGAATAAGCCACTTAACAAGACAACGTTCCTTGGTTGCACATGAAAAGGGAAATTTCTGTCCAAAGGGTTGACCCATTTAAAATTGTATATAAAACTGAATAAACTAGGACTACTACTTCTAACACATGTTTCTTAATGTTGTGTTTTATGTAGAATATGACAGATGGACAGTTAAATACAGTTGCACTACATGATACAGGCAGTACTCATCACTGTACAGAGAAATTACTTCACACCTCATTTAATGCACAATTTGTCAAGTTAACAGGAAATACAAGCTGTTACCTATATGCAATAAAAATGTCTGAATAATTCAACTGATGAAAGCATGGCATCTAGCTAACTGGCCCAGTAGTAAGGGCGTGACCCATCTGCATATGAGCATGTTACTGTGTTTGGCAATGGAGAAACCTCTTGAATCCTACAATCTGGCACTAAAGCTCAGCCACCACCCCCAACAGATCATGGAGTTCCTGGCCCAGCATGTCCACTAACAACCAAGCATGCAATACATTTTTGTGAGAAAGTCTACATCTGTTATTCCATGCAGTGGAATTGTTCACATTACTGAAAAACCTCCAAACAGAGTGATTGGACAAATTGAATGGTTGCAGCCTTTACATTATGTTTCACAGCATAAGGATCTCCTCTACAGCCTCCTCCATTGTGCAGTTTGCATATACCATGGGCAGTCAGAAGACTAAAGTATGAAGAACTACATTCCAATTACAAAGAACATATCTTGTAAACACTCAGCAATACCAACAGTAAACTATTTCCATACCCCGAAGATGTGTACGCTTGAATCTATTTAAATGAAGGCACACAGCTGTGCTTGCTAATGGGAGATCAAGAATGTTGTGACATTCTTTGAAGACATAAAGATATCATCTTATTAAGGGCTAACAGTGTGTGCTGTTTTCAGGGATCAATTAAGGCTTTTCACATTGACATTTTCTGTTACTTATTCTCTTATGTAAAACAATATGTATTGAATGTGGTAGGTAAAACACTGGTTAACCAACGGGATGCAGAAAGTCAGGGAGGAGTTACCCGTTTTTTGGAATAAAGGATACCAGTCTTCTCCAGTATGAGTCTGTACTTCTACTGCTTCGTTTTGGTTATTTTTATCGGATATGAAAGTGACAAGTGGATTGAGAATAATGAAATATCCTGATGATCACAAAGTAAGTAACACAATGACTCTTGATTCTTCAAGATCATCTAAAAAAGTAAAACCAAATATATTTGCCTGGAACAGATCTTTTTTGGAGTTAAAGCAAACTGAGTAATCTTTAACTAAAAAGAATATCAGTAGTGAATATAGAATGTCACATATACATTGTTTAGCTTTGTAAAGGGTTATGGATAATGCCAGTTCTTAAAATCTGAAGAAATGAGACAATAACTTACTTTAAAAATGGGTTCATATTACGTTATCGAAAGATAATGCAATTGAACAGCCAAAACATCGAAAAGGCTTACATTTCAAACTTTTATTGTGTGTGTGTGTGTGTGTGTGTGTGTGTGTGTGTGTGTGTGTGTGTGTGTGGGGAGGCTGCCCCCCACAGCCCCCGCTAAATATATATTCCAACTCTGAGATCGCACTACAGTGAGAAAAGGGCAAAAATCCCAATCTTCACTGTACTGCAATCCCACAATTCAAACTTCGAAATGCGGCTGTTTCGATGTTTTGGCCATTCGATTACGTTATCTTTTGATAACGTAATAGGGACCCCTTTAAAAATAACCTTGATAGGTATATTTTAAGGAGAAAAAATATCAAAACTGGGGTTATGGAAATCAAAGCTTTTGAAGGTCATTAATTCATACCCCAGATAAAATGACCCTATGAGTATATGATTGGTGTCGCCCGTCTAGTCAGGATGTAATAGATGAGTCTTTGTGGCTTCTGTTCAAACAGCTTTATTATGTACAAACACATCATGATTGAAGCTAATTAACTTAACTTAGATAACTTATATACAAACTGGCTACATTCATTCATACATGCTCACTCTCTGGCTGCACTTATAAAATGGTACAGAGTATAGCACGTGCTTGTTATTTTTATATGCATGTTCAGTCCTTGATATGCTTCTTAAAGACACAGCACTCATACTCTGTTCTACAGCCTCCCTCTTTGAGAAATAGATCATGCAATACTGAAAATATCAGTCGACATTCAAACAATACAAATAGTTCTTCATCATACACTTATACAGAACTAGGTACATATATACAGTTATGTCCAGGTCGCTGTGTATTTTATACTAGGTCTGGAAGTACAACCACATTATGTGACATAAAACTGAAAATTAGACTTAGCAACAGGAACTGTCTCTGCTGAATGTTCTACCTTAAAAATATTGGGAACACCCTCAGGAATGGAAGTAGAAGTTAAGACGTGTTCTGGAACAGGAACATTGTCTGGATTGCTCTGAGATCTAGAGTCTGTATCACAGAAACAATGCTGCAATAATGTCTGCGATTTCTCCTGTACTTCACACCCTCAGAATCTACAAAGAAGGTCTTGGCTCAGTACATATACCTGTTACTTGACCAATCTGGTCGAAATCTTTCACTGTTCATATCCTCACTCACTCTCCTCCTTTCACTGGATGAAGAAATCTGCTTGATTTACCATAACTAGACTTCTATAAAGAATGCTTCCTGAATAATTGGGCTCTGATGGTTCTGTTGTTTTTAGCTGTAGGCCTCAATAAACTGGAACTAATAGGCAGTGTTGTTGTGGTTTGCCTGGATAGAAGTCTCTGAGTAGGTGAGCCAAGTATATCATCACAGAGTATGTTTCTGAGATTAAGTAAATTCAAAAAGACATCGGTATTATCATGCTTTGACCTTTCAAGTAATTGCTTTGCAGTCTGCACTGCACGTTCAGCTAATCCATTTGACTGTGGATATTCTGGACTATTAGTAGCATGTACAAAGTCCCATTATCTTGCAAATTTTGAAACAACTGACTAGTAAATTGAGTACCATTGTCAGAAATAACTTTGTGTGGACTACCATGGACTGAGAAATGATGTTTTGACATAGTAATACCAGTAGTAGATGTTAGATTAGGTAGTAAATCAATCTGAAACCAGTTCAAATAAGAGTCTACCAATACTCATTAATGCTGATTGTTCCACTCAAATATGTCAGTGGCTATTGTTGACCAAGGTAGTTCAGGAACTTGATTTAGCTTAAGTGGTTCCCTTTGCAAATGCGGTTTAGTACTATTGCATACAGAACAAGAAGAATGTACTTTATCAGTGTCTTTCACTAGTGAAGGCCAAAATACTAGTTCTTTTGCCCTTCTTTTGGTAGATTCAGAACCTGGGTGACCACAGTGCCAAATCTGGATATATTCATATTGTAAGGAA